>NC_136498.1:36427727-36430227 GCF_053919585.1 Euprymna scolopes | reverse complement strand
CAATCGTTTTGATAATAGAAGATTAAAAGCAGTGGGCGCCAGGTATTTAGTCATTGAATTAAGTTTTCATTGTCTAAAACTTCCAAAAATAAATTAAATTTAGTTAAATATGGCAGCGATAAAATGTTATTAAGACTTCTTTTTCAGATTATTATATATAAATTTATAAGATAAAATAATTATTAAATAAACCATTAAAAATCTTTTTTTCAGTGCTTCTACAGATTTTGAACCTAACTAAACCGACTTCTTTTAAACTAAACTAAGGGGACTTAACCCAATTTTAAACATGGGGAGTGGGAGCTTAGTCCACACTTCTTAAATGCCCCTACTTTTCCGATGCTAAATTGACATTTTTACCAATTCACTTTTCACATTTTTACCAGTGCCATTTTTACCGGTTTCATTTTTAATCGTGCTATTTTGCTTGTGTCAATTTTACCAATCACCGTTTGAAACAGGATGAAAAAGACATTTAATTTTTGTAAGTAAAACTGCTAAATCTGAGACACAGAAAACTTACAACAGTAAGCTATCTTTAACTATGGAGGAAGATAATTGAAAACATGTCCTTATTTATCACAAAATTAAAAAAAAAAATATTATTTAAATACGTCAAGTAATCCTTTACATAAAGTAAACTAAATTCAATTTTAAAAATAAATGCATGTATTTCTCATCATAAGAATACAAAATATTAAATTTTTAGTTTTGTTTACAGAAAAATATTTTTCCTTTGACGAAACAGAAGAGAAATTAATAAAAATAAGAAAGCGCGAATATCTATGAGGAGATGCAAAGATTAAGAAATTGCCCTATCATTTAAAAAAAAATAGTCACACTCGGTGTCTAAATATACGTTTACTAGCTCATTTAGAAAATTATTAAAAAGTAAGATTGTGTCCTTATTCTTAATAAGTTTAAAGCGGCAATCTTCCACAATTTTAAAAACACCGACTCTGAAAAATTTAATCATTAAAATACAAATATTTTTTTTTTTTTCGGAAATATTTGGAAATATCACAGACGAAATTTTGGAAATATAAATAATATATATTTACATTTTTTTGTAAAATTACGATGTGTCTGCAATAAGTAGTGCCCTGCCCCACGTTCAGTTGTTTGATCTAGCTGTAATTTTGCATGTGCAAATATTTATATTTCTACGGGGCATGTGGCAAATTACAGCTCTGAACAAAATTGTGGTTTCTGTTTTACAGGTGTTTGAAATGAGTCAGGTGTGAAATGGAGCCTGTTGAATGTCGAGCATTGATCCGGTTTTAGAATTTGAAAGGACGCACACCATAGGAGACTTTTGATGAAATTAAAGAAACTTATGGTGATACTGCCCCATCATATGACCTTGTAAAACGCTGGCATCGTGAATTCAAACATGGCCGGAAGTATGTGGAAACAGCTCCCAGACCTGGTCCCCCCCTTCTGTCATTGATGAGGCATCTGTCCGTCAAGTTGAGGCGGCTATTTTGAAAGATCGGCACATTACTATTCGCCAAAAAACGCAAGATGTCAAGATTTAGTACAGGGTCTGTAGAAACTATAATTCATGACCATTTGCATATGCATAAGGTATCTGCCAGAAGTATTCCAAGGTTGCTCACACCATTCTAGAAGCGAGAACGCGTCAAGTGCTCGAGGATGACTTTGGAGATGTGTCAAGAAGATGAGTCAAAGTTTTTCATAAGATTGATTACACAAGATGAAACCTGGGTCCATCACTATGATTCAGATACCAAATCCCAGTCAATGCAGTGGAAGCAGTTGGACTCATAACCTCCAAAGAAGGCAAGGGTCCAGCCCTCCGCTGGCAAGGTCATGCTCACAGTCTTCTGGGATCAGGACGGAGTACTGATTACAGATTTCTTGCAAAGGGTACGACAATAACAGGAGCCTATTATACTTCACTTTTGAGGAAATGAAGGGAAGCTCTCAAAATCAAGAGGCGGGCTAAGATCAGCAAAGGCCCCCTCCTCCTGCAGGACAACGCTCCAGCTCACAACTCGCATATCGCCAGATCAGAAGCACGGGCGTGTTGTTATTGAATCCTCCCCCATACTCCCTACTCTCCTGACCTTGCTCCATCTGACTTTTACGTCTTCCCAGCCATGGATTGTTTTTGAAAGGAAAGCGTTTCGCAGATGATGCAGCCTTGATTTCTGAAGTCATGTTGTGGTTGGAGGACCAACCTGAGGTGTTCTACAAAAACGGTCTCCAGAGCTGCATCAAATGATGGGAGTAAGGCAGTACTTTGGGTGGTTCCTATAGAGAACGACTAATAATTGTGCCAAGTTTCGTTGCTCTTCTGCTATGGAAAATTGGTCAGAGGCATTACTTATTGCATGCCCATCGTACATGATTTTTATATATTTTCCAAGTTAATCTTTACGAAAAATAGAAACAGTTGTATAAATTGGCAACGATTGTGGCGCAAAATTAATTGTATTTTATTTCATCATCCTAGTATATTTTAATTTGCAATAAA
>NC_136498.1:36405227-36425227 GCF_053919585.1 Euprymna scolopes | reverse complement strand
CAGAAAATGAGCTCTGATTTATGAAAGTATGATAGGTTATGAAAAGAAGGGGCTGTAAATACATAGATTCGAATTTAGGAGTATCAAAACCACAGCAAAATATGATGAGAGTAAAAATAAAATAGATAAACCCCATAATTTATCATACCATACCTGTTCACACTGAAACACTTATCACAATATTCTGTGGATCTATATTAAAAAAAAAACCTTGTTAAACTTTTTGATATATTTCCATTCTATGGAGGTCAGGCGCGAACGAACACCCACTAATTTTATTATACCATATTTCTTCAAACTGAAACATAATTATGAAAGTATAATTACGCTGATAGATATGAAAAGTCTTTATTAAAGTTTGTGCTTATTTCCATACTATGGAAGCTAGGTGAGAACGCAGACCCTACAATTTTATTATACCATCCATATTTAAGTTAAAACATACTTATCAAAGTATTCTTATGTACATCTATATCAAGAACACTTGTAAACGTTTCATTTTTATTTCAATAATTTATGGATCAGGCGTGTACACAGATCCCACTGAATCATCATTATACCAGATCAAACATATCCATGCCTGTGTCTCGATACATCTTCTATCATTATATGTGATCCGTTTCCAAAAATAGTCAACAATACGGAAGCCTATTCGTGACTAGACACACACTCACAGACGTTCAGCTTTATATTATATGTATATATATCACCTAGACTGAATGAACTACAAATAACACTGCGAAAAAAAAATACCCACTACCACTAATACAGCAAGGTATTGGACTGGCTGACAAAATTCCAATAAACCAACTAAGAACCACAAAAGAACACAACAAAGAACAAATTCTAGCATACGTCTCTACACACAACACAAACAACCCAGAACTATTCACACAGATAACAAAAAACCTTATCCTCCTCAATCAGAACGACAAACTAAACAACATACTTAAAACAACAAAAATAATAAAAAGCAAACGCCAACCCAAAAACTTAAAACACATCCTAACTTCCTGAAAACTCGTCCCACATACTACAAAAGGAGTTACAAAATGCAACAAACCGCGATGTGGAGTATGTGACATAATAATAGAAGGTAACACATTCACATTCAAAAACCCAGCACAAACATTCAAAATACAAAAGGATCTAAATTGCACCTCCAGAAATGTAGTAACAGCATGAAACAAATCCTACATAGGCGCCACCAAAAATTTCAGCAATAGCGTGGCCTTACATAAGAGCAACATCAAAATTGCAGATAACAGCCACCTCTATGTTTCAAAACACGTACACACATGCAGTAGAAACAGTTTCAAAATAATGCCAATCTTCCAAACAGACAATTATTTTTATTTACTTACACAGGAAAAAAACTTCATCAACAGAGTCACTCCTGAACTGAACAGAAC
Source organism: Euprymna scolopes (assembly GCF_053919585.1). NCBI lineage: Eukaryota > Metazoa > Mollusca > Cephalopoda > Sepiida > Sepiolidae > Euprymna > Euprymna scolopes. Next base: position 36,423,815 of record NC_136498.1, on the reverse strand, counting down.
CTAATACCATCACACAAAAACATTAAATGCAAGGTACACTCGCATGCACACGCATACACATACACATACACAACAATACATAAATCAGAACCGACACATAAAAACACACACACGTGCGCGCATACAACCACACACAGACATAACACCTCTATCTCTAATACAACACACTGAACAATACCACCCCTACTTAACCTCGAAACCAACAACACTAGGAGACACCTAGAAGCATAGTATAATACCTGTTCCAACACCTCGCTCCCTCCTCAGTCAGGGGAGGAGAACCCCCTCATGACTGAAACGACTATCATCTCTTCTATCATCCCCCTCCCATAAACTATACCCCCTCCAATGCCCCCCTTCCGGGGAACAAAATCTTCCCCACACTAGGAACCGATCCTGGGTCTGGCCATACCCACGTGGGGAGACAAATAAATAGAAATATTAAAAAATCATCTATTTTAAATACACCCCTCTTTCTAAACAAACATAATATAAGACTAAAACGAAAAATCACAATACTAAAATCCAAGAATCCAAAAAATAAATATCAAAATAGAATGAAAACACCCCTACCCTTACTTCAGAAGAGCCAGTGCCCCCTCCCCACACATACACATTAGTAACGACCTCGGACCACAGCCGCCTTCCTAAGGAAGCAAATAATCCCAAAATACTATAAAACAATATACACATTCCCAAACCAATAAAAGCAACCACACACACGCACACACACATAAACACACACGCACACACACACACGCACACACACATACACACATCCTAAAGGAAAAGAAAAAAACATTAGCAGAAAGAGACAGCGACTACAGCGAGGTCAACGCCTCCCTGGACAAACCAAATAAAAAAGCAATAAAAATTTAGCATACCAATGTATAATAAACACTTACAAGCTTTCACCCCTTGGAAAAACTTCAAACTAACTAGGAAAATCGCCATTTTTACACATTTGAAAATAATTTCTGACGAGGACGCATCATAGACCGTCTGAAACGCGCGTAAACGATTTCAATGACTTAAAACCATTATTACAATGACCCAAACATAATTCTCAATGAAAAACCAAGACACGGAATAATAAAATAATGTTCAAAAATACACATTGTTGGTGACTACTCCCTTATTTAAATATATATATATGTATATATATATATATGTATGTGTGTATAGATGTATATATATATGTATATATGTATGTGTATATATATATATATGTATGTGTATATATATGTATGTGTGTATAGATGTATATGTGTATATATGTGTTTATAGTTGTATATCTATATGTATATATGTGTATATATATATGTATATATATGTGTGTGTGTATAGATGTATATCTATATGTATATATATATGTTTAAATATATGATCAAATATAGTGGGGTATGTGGATGTCCGTTGTGTGTTTGGAATTTATTGTTTGTTTTGCGAAATGGGTGCCTATATACTTATTAATAAAGTACTTTATGTTTTATTGTCAGGTTTCTGCGACCTTTAAATATCTGCATTTTATTTTATCATCTTTTTTGCTATGAAAATGGTTTTACTTCCTATAAAAAAGTTAATCTCTTTTCTGGGAAATATATATATATATTTTTTTTCTCTCATAACATGTTTCTCTCATAACACTTAAAAACACATGTGTAAGATGAATTTCATAGAAAATCGGAATAAAATATCACGAGTGTGGATTAAATACATCTGGATTTGAAATGTTAACTAACGATATATATATATATATATATATATATATATATATATATATATATATATATATATATACACGATAGGCACACTTTTGTATTTTCCAGAAGTTTGGAATTAATTGTTGTATGATAGCTGTGTCTACACTCGGGTTTGTTTCTGAATGTATATGCATTTATTGAAGTCTTGTACACGCGTCACTGTATAATTGTACAGAGAATATGATTCATTTTGCTCCTTCGTGACGATTATTTATTTATTTTTTACTAGCTCCCTTGACACCCCATAATCCGAAGATTCTTGAAAAATCCGAAAATTCAGTAACTGTTGAGCTAAAACCGAGAAAAGACAAAGACGTCAGGTACGTATAACCGACATCTTTTTTGTATTATTATTATTATTATTATTATTATTATTATTATTATTATTACTACTACTGCTACTGCTGCTACTACTATTACTACTACTACTACTACTACTACTAAGGAGTAGTCATACACGCCATCACCAAATATTTCTATTTGAGAACAACTTGTGTTCTCTGGACTCTAAAACACATCACGTGTTCTCAGATTTTCAGTATTCTCTACCTCTATCGATAAGCTTTGTAAAAGAATTTGCGTAAAACAACATCCGTTTTCCGTTAGTTTCTAGTTGGTAACGACCGTTGGTTTTCACTGGAATTCGGGTTGCAATCAGCTTCTCAGATTTTATTATTATTATTAATATTATTATTATTATTAGTAGTAGTAGTAGTAGTAGTAGTAGTAGTAGTGTCGTTGTGTTTATTAATCGTATTTTCTTAAGTTCAATTTTGTAAGGGACTACAACTTTTTAATCTCTTTGAGCATTATATATTCGTTTTTGGTGATAGTAACGATTTTTTTTGTTTATTTATTACCTTCAAACAAACTGCATGTTATTCAATTTTGTTACGCCTTTTGACACACAGCAATGAATATTGCAACTCCAAGCGTAATAATTTTGGGTCATGTTTAACAGAGGACTGTTGAGAATTAAGCAACAAGATGTTTGTTTACAGTACGTTTAAACTTCTGCGGTTTTATTCAGTCAGGAAAACAGCCGGGGGAAGGAAAATATTAGAGCAAAAGCGTTTCTAGAATTTTGATCTTTTAATTAGTCAGGAGTTTGGACGCCGAGAAATCACTGGTGCTATGAGTTCATTACAAAACATTCTATTTGCGTATCTAAATAACAGGCACGGAGATGCAAGATGGCGGCAATATGATCAGTTAGAGCCTGGTTAACTGTGCGGGACCTATTAGATTTTATACTTTTTTTGGATCGTGTCTGAGAGTAAAGAACTTGTAGTTGATTAATCAGCCGGAATGTCGCAAAAATACTTCATGCATATTTGAATTGCATTATATATATATATATATATATATATATATATATATATATATATATATATATTATTTTTATTGATGTAGATGAATATTACATAGTCGATACACTGAACATACTAATGTGCCGGACAATTGTTTGGCAAAAATAAAAGTCCAAGTCAGGCGATGTAATATGGCTTATGTGTCACTGTAGACGACTGATTCTCAAATAGAAGAAGAAAAATAGAGTTTGTTATAATAATAAAATGCTAAATTCAAAATTAGGAAAGGGATGAGGGAGCGGCTAGGTTAGGTACCATTTCAGACTCACAATATAGGGAGGGATAGTATAGTGGCTGTAATATTTGTCTATATTAATAAAAATATTACATTTTACTCTTTTTTATTGAGCACTCTTAATAACCTCGTTTTAATTCATGAGTGTTCCCTCTTTTAAATTTGGGATATATATATATATATATATATATATATATATATATATATATATATATATATATATGTATAAAGGATGATTTTAGTGTAATTTTCTAGAAAAAGAATTAGCACAGCTTCTTTGCAGCAGCTTGTCAATGTCTTCAATGTATATATATATATATATTTCCAGTTTATGTTGCTTGTGAATAGTAGGCCGAAGGGTTTTAAATATGGGTTCTTGTAGAGTAAATTATTTGTCATGGCAATCGTTATTTAAGAAGGTTTATTTTTGTAGTTATTATAAGATATGTGCATAGTCGGTTTCCCCTCATGTCTATAATAAAGCGTGGTGTCATTAAAATACACTCATTTCAGACACGATTTTATCAGGGAGGTCATTTATGAATACCAGGAACAATAAAAGTTCCAGGATCAAACCTTGATGCACACCTGCATAATTATCTTTTTAGACGAATGACCATCGACGACAACTTGGATTTTTCTTTTCTACTTTTACGGATCTAGTCACGTTAAGTATTCGTTAAGAAATAAGATATGGATATTTTATGAGAAATATTTTTTGTGCAAGACCTTCTCAAAGATTTTGTATATATAAAGGCTGACAGATCTAGCTACTCCTATCTCATCGATTTAATGCAATATGCTTTTAGAAATGACCGTTTTTATATCCACGGTAGAACAGGCTTATCCATATCCACAGAGTTTGTGAGACATAACGTTAGCATATACAAGATGGCGGAAAAGTGCTTGATTTATTACAGAATGAAAAATGTTAGAAAAACTGAGGGGTGGAGATGGGGTGATAATTCAGCTGTTAGTTCCTCACGCGAATTCTTGAATATTGGTACAACGGAGGCAATTTTCCAGCTATCGGGAAAGCAAGCCTCGGCTGTGGTATTGATGTCTCAAAAGTACAAGGGCAATCTAAGCGGAACGTTTCATTATTAATACGACATGAATGAGATCAGGCTAATATGTCTTAGAGGTGTCTAGGTGTTTTATGATATCACGCACATAAGAGATTTTTTTTTTATCTTAAAGTGTCGTTTCCGATCGCCATGCAGAAATTGGGAAATAGCAGTTTGAGGGATCTAAGATGGAGTTGGAGACGAAACGCAGGACAGGAATGTTAGCTTGCTATGTTGCGAGGTTTTCCCATGTTTTTTGGGTTTTTTTTTTTTTTTTTCAATAATTGAACTTATTCCACCCACATAGGCATATGACTATTTCGATCTTTCATTTCGTGGAAGGTAAAAACAAAATATATTTTAATATGCTTTAGTATATAATCGGAGAGAACGCAGTCAGAACTAAGCGAAAATAACATCTAATACGGGGGAAAAAACAATGGAAACTTAAAAAGCTCCCTTTCACTATCAAAGATTTGCTTTTATGAAAAGATTTTAATCGAAATACTACAAATATTTGAATAAATAATTACGTCAGAGTTACTTTATTTGTAAGATTTGTAATCAAATGAAATTCAAACATAGTATGATGTATATAGCACAATCACTAGCATATGCACAGACATATACATATATATATATATACATATATATATATATATATATATATATATATATAACCATTACTAATAAAAACTGAAAATCTACTACCAATAAAATAAAACTTACTAATAATAGAAACATCCTGAAATGTTTGTAAATTCATTACAATAATTAATCAATAAAGTAAATAGAGATATTGATAATGAATGTACACCCCCCCCACACATATATATATATATATATATATATATATATATATATATATATATATATATATATTGTGAAAAACAAGTCATATTAAGCTATACCTGCAAATGAATAATTGGAAAGTACGCGGACTTACAGCAATTATAGCGATTACAGCAGTCCGTTCATGCCAAAAGTAAAAGCTGTTATGCGAAAGTTATAAAGGAGTGAAAACAGCATTAATAGACATGTTTTTAAAGTTGTATTTAATGGAATATTCTTCAAGAATAAAATGTTTCATGTATATATATATATATATATATACTAGAAGATGTGTATATATATATACTAGATGTTTATATGTACATATTTATATACTAGAAGATGTGCGTATATATATTAGAAGATGCATATATATACACTAGAAAAATATATATACTAGAATATATATATATATATATATATAGATGTACGAGAAACTGAATATAAATGTACTAGAAGATGTATACATATATACTAGAAGATATATATATATATATATATATATATATATATATATATATATATATATACTAGAATATGTATATAAATATCTTCTAGTAATATATATATATATATATATATATATATATATATATATATATATATATATATATATATATATATAATTGCTCTTGACATATCAAAGGCCTTTGATAGGGTATGGCATAAAGGTTTACTTCACAAGATCTCCAGCTATGGTATAGCTGGAAATGTCTTCTCAATTATTAAATCATTTCTCTCTGATAGGTTCATAAGAATAGTAGTTGATGGGCAAAAATCAGAAGCTCACAGTATAAATGCTGGAGTCCCTCAGGGGTCCATCCTGGGCCCAACTCTTTTTCTGATCTACATTAATGATCTTCCAAATCACATCCTTACATCATTCGTAGACATTTTTGCTGACGACACTACCATTTATGGTAGCACATCTAAGACAGTAAACGACCAAGTTCTCTCCGATTCTCTCTCCTCTGATCTTGATCACGTTGTACAATGGGGAAAGGAGTGGCTGGTTACTTTTAATGCATCTAAAACCAGGCTTCTATCTTTACATCATCAACGTTCTGATCCCCATCTGGCATCAATTAAAATGAATGGCTCTCGTTTTGGGGAGGCCTCAAGTTTTGACAGGCTTCTGGGCTTGACCTTTACTCCTGATCTTAAATGGAATACGTACATCAAATCTTTTGCCAAGGCCGCTGGAAAAATGGTCGGATCCTTCTATCGATCCAGTAGATATCTCACTGCTGATGCAATTCTCTATCTATATAAGAGCCAGATACGTCCAAGGATGGAATACTGTTGCCACATATGAACAGGAGCTGCTAGAAAAGACTTGTCCTGCCTTGATAGGGTTCAAAATAGACTTTGTGGCCTGGTGGGAGATGTCTTTTTCTCTTCGCTGCAACCTCTATCTCACAGAAGAGATGTTGCGAGTTTGTCTCTGACGTATCGTTATTTTCATGGAAACTGTTCGACTGAGCTCCAATCTATGTTCCCCCCTCGCCAAACTTTCACAAGAAACACTAGACTAGCTGAAAACATTATCAATAATTTTCCCCACTCTTTATCTGTACCTAAACCTAAACATAGATTCCATGATCAAAGCTTCTTTCTTAGAACTGCACGCCTGTGGAATAGCCTTCCGTTTTCCTGCTTTCCAGCTGTCTATAATATGGTTGTCTTCAAGTCCAACGTGGAGAAGTTTCGGATGAGCCGTTCCACTTAAGTTAACAAATTTACCGAACTTCGATTACTATATTGTCCTTTTAACTACAGTACACTCTTTAACCCTTATCCTTGAGTGGCCTATCGGCCTTGATAAGTGGTGACGCCTATGTAAATATATATATATATATTTTTATATATATATATATATATATATATATATATATATATATACACTTGTGCCCGATATTATTCATACCCCCCTTTGAAAATTGAGTTTATTAGGTGTAACTTTGTAAGAATTTATTGTTTACGTCCATATTGATACATATTCTTAATAAACCTCTTCTGATCATTTTCGTCAATTTAAAATCTCGGGATACTTGTAATAAAAGAAATATACAGCTATTTATAAAATCTGCAATGTTCAAAAATAATCATACCCCCCTTATTTTTTCAGTATTAATCGAGTTTCTGACTGTTTGTTTCCTGTTTGATTCTTATTTTGAATGCTTTTATACAACCTTTGATTAATTTCATTTCGTTTTTTGCATTTTTCAGAAATTAAAATGATATCAACTGAAAACCAATAAAAGAATAAAAATTATTAGAATGGGGAAGAAAAAAGAGCTTAGTAATGATCTTAGGACTAAAATTGTGAATTCACATAAGGATGGTTTACGTTACAAGTCAATTTCCAAGAAATTTAAGGTCCCTACAGCAACAGTACAGAGCATCATCAAAAAATTCCAGAGCCACCTCACAACAAACAACTTGATTGGTAGAGGAAGGAAAAGGAAACTGTCTGCTAGAGCCACCAGGAATATTGTAAGAAGTGTTAATGCAAATCCAAGCACCACTACTAAGGACATTTTAGAAAATCTGGAGTCTTCTGGCATAAAAATATCAAGGCAAACATTGCAAAGGACTCTGCATGAAAATGGTCTGAAAGGAAGAAGACCAAGAAGGACTCCATTGCACATCGGAAAACACCTTGCAGCACGTCTAAAGTTTGCTAGGACCCATGTGAATTCTCCAGAGTCCGTTTTCTCAAGTATTTTGTGGACTGACGAAACAAAAATTGAATTGTTTGGCCATATGGATGCTTCTTACGTTTGGAGGAAGAAAGGAGAAGCTTACAACCCAAAGAACACCATACCCACGGGGAAACATGGTGGTGGTAGCCTAATGTTTTGGGGCTCCTTTTCGGCTAGTGGTCCAGGTAGTTTGGTCAAGATAGATGGAACCATGAAGAAGGAGCAATATTTGGAGATACTCAAGAAAAACATTAGACAGGATGCGAAGAAGCTCCATTTAGGACCAAACTGGGTCCTTCAACAGGATAATGATCCAAAACATACTGCCAAAATAGTCAAGAAATGGTTTGAGGATAATCAAATTAATGTTTTGGAATGGCCTAGCCAGAGTCCCGACCTGAACCCTATCGAAAACCTATGGCACATATTGAAAACTGAGGTTAAAAAGCGGAAACCTAAAAATTTGAGGGATTTGGAGAACTACTGCATTGAAGAATGGTCAAAAATCAGTGTTGATGCTTGTAAAAACCTTGTTGATAAATATCCAAAACGGTTAAAGGCAGTTATTAAGAATAAAAGGCATGCTATTGACTATTAGTAAGAGAGGTATGAATAATTTTGAACTAGTGCCATTATTGTGTTTCTTTGTATAATGTTTCAAACTTGCATAATTTGTTTATTTGTTGAGTTTAAATTAAATGTTTATGCTTGATTTATTGTTTGAAATCCCTTTAATATTGTCTACCTTCTGGTTTGAGCAATATTCTTATAGAAATCTCAATGATCCGAGGGGTATGAATAATATCGGGCACAAGTGTATATATATATATATATATATATATATATATATATATATATATATATATATATATATATATATATATATATATATATATATATAAAGAGAGAGAGAGAAAGGCTGGAAGATGTACACCGTTTTGTCTAGTATTTAGCGTAACGAAAATTCCTTTAAAGAATTTAGTAAACAAAAGAAACTGAAACATGTGCATTCGCTTATTCTTTTTTTTTCTAAACTCTTCACGCTTGTAAATAAAAATATTCGAGCTGAGATCAAAAGCAAAACCTTAAAACGATACTTATATACTGAATTTCATATCTACATTTCATATCATTGAATATAAAGGTTTAGAGTTATCCTTACACAAACACACTCTACATTTTATAGTTAAATAGATATACATGATATATCTTACAGGGTGTATTTATCTCTTTAGATCGATAGAAAAAAGTAATGTTTTAAGTATAAGTCTACCTCTTTCTAACGAAAGTCCATTTGAATTTGGAGTGTATGTACATTTTATTGTATTGTAATTTACGAATACAACAAAAAAACGCATAAGTCCGTACGCTTTAATCTGAAAAGAACTGTGCTTTCAACACATATCAATATTGGTTCAGCGTTACGATATCGACAATTGAATTATGCAAATTAACTTGCTATACCTAATCAAATATTCTAAATGTCTTTAGCCAATTAAATATTCAAGCTCTCCGTGTCAGAACGGATTTAAATGCAGAATTTCAATTTTCTAATCATTTACATTTTATCTTTTTCTACTGGTAGATGAATTAATTCTGAGGATTTATACGACAGGACATGGATAGAATATCTGCATCCTACTGTCTTTCCTTTTGGAAATATTTCATTTCTATTGTAGAATCTAATAAAGAAGTAACGATTATCTCTGAAAATGTCTGAATATTACCCTTCGGAATCAATCAACACATTTTTTTTTCAATTTCAACATTAATGCTGCGCGCAAATGATGGAAATTTTAGAATCAAAGAGCTAATGAAGGCACATTGTAAAAAGACTACTCGGAAATAAGACAGCCTTGTCAAGATACGTTTTTAAAAAAAATCTTTTAAGTTTCTTAGATTTTAATGTAACTCATCTCTTGAAAAATGTGTAAAGAGGTGTATCACTTTAATTATATATCGAGTTGATTCCCTTCAAACTATATACTCTGGTATAAAAAAGAGACTGATATCAACGGCATCTCGTTCTTAAACGTTCAATAACTGCCAGTGAAAGTCGATTGGTTCGCTTTTTCTGCACGAGTTAATTCAGTGATGCATCTTTGTTTCTGACGATCATCCATGGCAGAAGGTTGCTTTCTTAGATTTTACACGGTCGTTATATAAATAAAAGAGATGAATCTTTCATCATATGCTTTAATGGGTTATAACTATTGAAGGGGTTTACTTGATATAGCGAGTTTCTGCTATGTAGGTATATTTTAGAAGGGGCAGCCTTATATTAACAGTTTAAAATCAACCTACTTTCCTAATGACAATGACCACATAGAGGGATTTTAAAGCAACTTAATCAACATAATCAACAAAACTAAAGTGCAAAGCCAACAAACATCCCAGCCCAATAGTTAAAAAAATTAATGGCCTCACAAGTAATGTTAAAAATAAAACAGAAATCTTTGTGCCTGCTGATAAAACTAAAAACTATTTAAAAATGTATTATCAAACTTACAAAGATTTAATATACAAGGAACTAAACAAATCTTATAAAGTAGTAACACATCGTTCAGTACACACCATGCATGTCCAAGCAAAGAGTTAGCTAAAACCTCTGTATTTAAATAACCGCATCGAAATTTTAACCCCAACCACTCCAAAATTTTCTTTAAAGGACAATAAACCTAACTTTTGAAGTAACCCATCTATCAGACTGATTGGCCCTTCCAATTCCTATTTGGACAAAATAAGTATAAATATCCTAGACAGGAAATAAGCTTCTCTCTCTTTGGCAACCCTCAGACAAGTTTATAGAATTGTTCCTAAATCTAAAAAATAAATCCAAGTTAAGCTTCATAACATTTGGCATTGATGATTATTATAAATCTATCTCTGTTATACAATTAAATAAGGAAATCATCTGAACAAAAATCCATCCAAATCTCCCCAAATTAAAAATTAGGTCAATATTACTAACCAGAAAAAAACCATGAATACAATTTGGTAACAAGCTCTAAACAAGAAAATACACCCTGGATTACTTTGATATAGAAATGGATGCGTCAAACTCTGCCTAGGTGACTGATTTGGTCTGACTTTTTCTATTAAATAAACATAAATGTAGATTTAAAAATAGCAATTTACAAAGAGATATATATAGGGACGACCCTCTATTAGAAACGAGAGCAAGACTCAAGATATTTATTATTAAATTAAAAGAACTGTTGCTAAGCATAACAATAGAAAATGAGAAACATACCTTACACCTCCTAGACCTAACCCTAACCATATATGTAGGATAATACAGCATTTACCATAAGCCCATTCTATCATTACACTATGTCTATTAATCCTCAAATCAGCCTAGATTTGTCATTAAAGCAATCCAGGAATTCGTTTCAACCAGAATCTTAACCCTATCTGCCAAACATACCATATTCGAAGAAAATTTTAACTTTTAAAAGATTGAACTAGCTAACCTAGGATACACTGACAAAATAAATTACAACACAAGGCATAATTACCCGTAACATGACCAAATATAGACAAAACTGCAATAATACCAAATTTTAATAACTATTAGCAAAATAAACATACTAAGAATAATTTTGAAAAATAGCAAATCCTCCTTAAATATTAGAAGAAAGAACTCCACGTGATTCAAACCACCCCCAACAATAGAGTAAAAATCAATACCTCTAAAGAGTTATTTAAGATAATAGGACACTCATTTATACACCCTCACAAATACAGCATTATCCTAAATAAAAATCCTATCAAAATCGTCTTCTCTACTTTGCTAACCTAAACAATTAGTAACTCTAATAATGAATAAATCTGCAAAGCCACAATGATATATGATATTCATAACAAATAATAATTCATTTACCAGAAAACCAATCCCGTAGCCAGTAACAATAGACATAACTAAATGACACAATAAACAATCTTCAGAGCACCTGAACTCAATTACTCCACGCTCATAGACAGTAGATCCCCGAATATACAAAATTCCTTATAAAATCTAGAATATCTAAACACCCGCAATCGTTCTCCCACAAGACAACTAAACCGAAAATTACCATCTCTTTCCTAGTAAGGAACTTTAAAAAAACACATAAATTTATCCTAAAAATCTAAAATATTAAGACAGTCGAGATCGTCCAGCCCAAGTTCACAATACTGCCTCCCCTGCACCGCGGAGGTCATAACAATTATTAAAGCTCCAGAGTATTAAATATCGCGCGTTCTAAATCAGAAATCATATCCGTATAAAGCCGCAAAAGAAGATTTAGATATGAAAACACTCAAAACTCTGCCGATAAACTTCCTTCAAATGTGGACTAGTATCTGTTATCTCTATAATCAACAGTCTGACATAAACCCTCCCTGGTTTCTAATTACAATTTTCGCCATTGCTATAACCGGTTGACTAACCTATCTTACATGCCCAATCTAACACGTTGCATCTGACACTGGATAACAACTCCCGTTTTGCAAGGTACTTCAACCAATGTACACCTTCCCATCAATTCAACCTCTACTTTACATATCATCCAACTAGACCTCAGCTGTAGGGAGTATCTCTCTTTTACTCTCTCCCTCACATTTATGCTTTAACGACAGAATAGAAATATCACCAGAACACTCGGACTATCCCGGAATACACTTTCCCGCTTGTTCTTTTAAACCTATCCAGTAACCAACCTATACATACCAATGTTAATATGCAATATTAAGAAATTATATATATATATATATATATATATATATATATATATATCCTCTTTATATACTCATCATCACTAATCAAAGTTTCCCCTAATACACTTGCCAGACAGATTTTACTCATAACGGCTTTATTTTCTTCAATTAAAGCCTAATTAAAAATGTATCAGCACCCGCTGCTCTCCAACCCCACAATTCAATCCTAATATCTGAAAACATCCTCTTAGTGTCGCCCTCTAGAATTAAGCTTTCTCCATATAAATAAACCCCTATAATTGCCATATCTTTATACAAATTCAACATTACATCTTAATAAATCTGACCTATTCTAACCTGATGTATTTAGATTACATTAGAGAATTCTCACAGATAATACCCATGACATATACCAAAGAAAAAGTTTTTAAAAAAAGTAAATCTCTAAACCTGTCCTTCTAAGTTAAACGGCTTAAATTTTAAGGTCTGTAGGCTCCTCTTACCAGTGACTTTTAGCACACTCTATTCTCCTTACTCCTCTCTCATCTCTTGGTTTTCTGATCTTACACTCAGCTACTGATATTTTAGTTTTCTTTCTTTTAACACGGGTCTCCAAACTAGCTATTTCTCAAACGCTTGAGTTCCGACCTGTGTTAGAATTTATTCCCAAAATCATAGTTTCCACTTACCTAGAACCAAGCATTACTCCTAGAAGTAATTATAACATTCGTGGATCATTTTGGGACGGACACGTAAATTGAAATAAGGAATACCCACATCATCAACCAACGACATATGCATTTCCATTCCGGACATAAGAAACTTAGAATCAAAAACTGCATGTTGAAATTTATTGAGCTCCAAAGTAATTTTGATTTATTATATTCTCGTCCCAGATTTAATATCCAAAAAAATTGTGAATGCCCATTACCAACCGCAATACGTTACCTTTAATCCCCTTTTAACCCGGACGGAGACTACATTTCTCACAAAGAAACTTATATTTATATATAAAAATATTTCGATACTACTTTGCACTCAACAAGGACCTAAACAACTTTGCATTAGATCTCTTCTCTTCCGCCTGAAAGAATTTTCTCCTAATTTATATTTCCTTTGTTGTAGTATTTTCATTTTATTTATTTTCTTTATTTCACTTGGCTCTTTATATTTTTATACTTTTTTATATCCATTTTTATTTTCCTATATTTAATAACTGTGTATTTTTTATATCTTTATTATTTATTATTACTCTATAATTCTAATATTTTTATATTATTTCATAAAATACTTTTTTTGTATTTGTTATTTCCTTATTCTACCATCTGTTTATCGTCTGTCTTATTCACATAAAAATATTACTATATTGTATTCCTTATAATTTAGCCCCTTCACATGTATTATCTTACTATTATTCTATAATAATTTATATTTGATTTAATTACTGATATAATTTTTGATACGCCTTCTTAAATATACCGACATAGCATAAACTCCCTATTTCAAGTAAACTTTCTCCGTATCTATAACCCATTAAAACATAAAGCATCTTCTTTATATTAACTTACCCTATTTCTCCTTGAGTGTTAAATCACGCATATTGTACACATATATTAAACTCACCATGAGTGATATACTATACATATTTATATAATAAAAGCTGTACTTTACTTATACACTACTTATATATATATATATATATATATATATATATATATATATATATATATATATATATTATAATCATTTTATCTTTGAATATATATATATATATTATCATTATATATATATATATATATATATATATATATATATATATAAATCATTGTATAATAAAGGCTATACACCTCCTATAATATGGAAATCAATTTACTTAGGGCTCCTTCTCCATATTCTATCTCTCACTGCACAATTATTTCTCTCCTTATGTAACTATCGCTAGACGTCGCATCCCTGTTATATTACCTAACATCTTCTCTCCTCTTCTAATGAGAAGCATTAGGCTTCGATATACCACGGTATAAAGAGGTATTGCTTACCTCATACCCCTAATTAATGTATCGCCTTCATTGGATAAAAGAATAAATCTTGTACATTAGTATATATTTTATATTCTCCTTTCCTTTTTTATTGTTTTCTATATAAGCTCCAAAACAATTTGTTGAGCTTTGCATTATACCGAAAAAATCTTCTCTTTAAGAATTAATTTTTTTCTGTTTACTTATAAATCACGTATATGTGTATTATCCCTCTGCCCTCCCCTGATTTTCCATTTTGATGAGTTTTAAATGTCTAATAAATGGAAAGCGGAAAACATATATTATTAATATTCATTGTTTTTCTTCCATTATGATACTATATATATATGGTCAGGTCATGACATGTCATATGCTACTGGTACCATGTAACCCAGTACTCCCTGCCTCATGGTCGAGTGACCTGCGACTAAACTGGTTCCCCCACCAGATTTGTTTGGTGAAGAGGGTGGCTAGTCTTCCTGAAGGATTAAAAACAAGACCTTTCAAAGGGCGAATGAACCCTTTTTTGGAGTCAACAGCCAACTAGCACCGTGTATATTTGTGTGTGCATATACATATGTGTTGGGGTGGAGAGGGCTCCCATAAGCCGTGGTGAAGGCAACCTTTCTAGGAGAAGCAAATCTCTGATTTAAAAAGAACATAAAGCGGGATACCAGTACCTTCATTAAGCTGGTCTGCAGTTTAACTTGTTGCTGGCTATCTTGATCTTGCTTGTTGCTGGATCTCAACATTTTGAACCGAGTGAGAGACTTAGCTGTTGCACAAAGCTAAAACTCTGTAACATCATCTTTGTATAGATACTACCTCATGCATTTGTGCCCATGGACATTAAGTGTATGAGGGAGTGGCACTCGTCTGATAAGACGTTGCAATGATCATATATATATATATATATATATATATATATTGTGTGTGTGTGTGTGTGTGTGTGTGTGTGTGTGTGTGTAGAAATACAAACGAAACATTTTTAAGTTTAGTGCATTTTCTCATGTGAACATTTTTTTTCTGTTTTGGCTCAGGTTTTTGCCAAGCTGAATTATTTATAATCACATTATTTCTATAGGAAATTTCCGGAACATCGTTATTTTATGTTCCTGCGAAGGTTTATCTGATGCGCGCAACATATTCTCCATATATATTTCGCATTACGTGAAGTTTCCTGATTAGCACATTGCCATACCTTTACATGAAATCTCAAAAACAATGACAGATGCTCTTAAGACGAAACCTCTACTTTATATAAACACTGGCTACAATAAACCCGTTTAAAATACCTTTAAGTACTTTTTTTCTCTTGATTTTTATCTAATTCTTGTTTTGTTCTTCCTGTATTTGCAGTTACTACAGATTGATCGTTGAGAAGATCAGTGATGGCTACCGATCGAAGAGATCTCTACCACCAAACATTGCTGACGTCACAGCTGATTATTATTCAGCGCTTAATTCCCCGGATGGATGTTATGTTACGGCTCAATTTCCGCCGGGAAACGTGCGAAGCCCGTTCGTGATAGGAGACAATCTCACTTATAGTAACTACTATAATGGGCCTTTATTACCTGACCATGTCTACAACATTTGGTTTGGAGCATTTTCCACTGTCGACGGGGTAAATAAATATGTATTTCCATATGATTCCATTTTTCAGTTTTCATTTTTTATGTTTAATACAATATCGTAACTAGAAATAAACTTAGAACAATGTACTAAATGGCATTAGAAAATACCCAGGTCAAGAATTCGTTGACCTATTCTTTGAGAATATAAGAATACAGTTGTGTAATATAAAAACTTATAATGATATTCGGTGAGAATAATCTGCATTATATAGTTAAATATATGCTTAGGATGTTTAGTAATCCATTAATTAGCATTATGCTTAAGCGCACCCTGATTAAGATAGCTGGTTTGTGCCAGGGTCAAAACACATGTTTAATTTGTTTAACTTCTAAAATTTTCCAATCATCTACCTCAACGAATAATCGATAAAAAATGTAAGTATCGATACATTTTTCGCATTAATTACGTTTTATGTTCAGCTTGAAGAGTCTTCACGGTATCATAACGTTGACATACCGGTTTTCAATTAACAACCGAAGTAAATTATCGTTAAATCCGGTCAGTTCCAGATGGGTGACAATTTTGGGAATTTCAGGTGCTGTATGTAGGAGCACGTCGAAACCTCCCTGCAAAATTTGAAAAATCCTAACGCTGTCATCTCCCATAATGGGGATATAGATGCAACTGGGGGCCACTTGTGAATTTCATACTCGCATGGAACTTCGTCCTTTTCGCATTAATTACGTTTTATGTTTAGCTTGAAGAGTCTTCACGGTATCATAACGTTGACATACCGGTTTTCAATTAACAACCGAAGTAAATTATCGTTAAATCCGGTCAGTTCCAGATGGGTGACAATTTTGGGAATTTCAGGTGCTGTATGTAGGAGCACGTCGAAACCTCCCTGCAAAATTTGAAAAATCCTAACGCTGTCATCTCCCATAATGGGGATATAGATGCAACTGGGGGCCACGTGTGAATTTCATACTCGCATGGAACTTCGTCCTTTGGAGGAAGCCAGTCAAATACGCATAGTTTTAGTGCTGATTCCATTCCATTCTGTATGCATGTAGGAGGACGTCGACACCTCCCTGTAAGAATTGACAAAGCCTAACGTCTTACTCTCTAACGGAGATATAACCGATACTGTGTATCGCTTGTGAGTTCCATACTCCTATAGAATTTCCTCCAAAGGAAGAAGCCGGTTAAACTCGCATTTCCATATTTTAAGTTTAGTTTAGATTTGAATTGTTTGACCAGCAGAAGAAACATCCCTTACACTGATGATTCCTGAAACAAAATTAAACCTTTTATACTTTGGTAATAATTAAGTAAAAAGCACCGAAGTATTGTTTATAAGTGTTTTAACACAGAAAATGCGATTTAAGTGACTTTAAAATGATCTATTAATGAAATGCGTAAGGCGATGTTTTCTCAGTGTGTGAAGTTAAACATTGTTATTAAAATCTACTTACAAATGTCTGCTTCTATAGAAATACGTAGAGTTTAATTCTTCTGTTTTACTTATGGCTAAGTGGTAGGAGTTTAGATGGATAGTCCATAAGAGTTATCAAAAAGGATTAAACACATATGTATTCGGATGAGTATTTTACAAATATATTTATTGTAATATTATATATATATATATATATATATATATATATATATATATATATTTATATAGGTATGCGTGTGTGTGGGTGGGGGGCTTGTTTATATGTTGGGGTGCTATGTTCAAGTTTTGGTATGAATTAAATATGTGCTTGAAGTGATTAGAAACAGAATAATTCACATTTCTGAAGTCATTTCAATTTCTTTTGAAAATTATCTTCCAACAAAGTATATAAAATATTAGACACTAATAAAATATGAATGCAACCGAGTGTATTACTGAGACGCAAAATTTAACAATTTTATTTTAATATACAATTATATGTGTGAATTAAAATTGGTCTAAATTAGTTAATGTTAACATAAAATTACACTAGAATTGAATACACTTTCTAACACTATAACATAAAAATACAACACTTATTATGACTGGGGTATCAAAGTATTTGTCTTACATTTGCATTATGAAAGTTTCAAATAAACGTTATAACTCATACATCTAACTCATTGTATTGGAACTATGTAATCGTGCTCAGAATATTAATACTTTTTTAGAGCAACTATTGAATTGAAACAATTATATCTGACCTTTGATTATATTTTTCATTTCAGGCGATTCAAAAATCATTTTCTAGAACACCAGCTCCTCTTTACAGTAAGTATACTGGATTAAACTTTTTTTTATCTTCAACATTGTTCAGAGTTCAGAATT
>NC_136498.1:36392727-36400227 GCF_053919585.1 Euprymna scolopes | reverse complement strand
ATAATAATACTAATACTACTACTACTACTAATAATAATAATAATAAGTATATTATTTTGTAAAGCGTATGCTACTACGATCGTTTAAATGATTTACCGATTGATAAACATCATGCCAGCCTACCTCT
Source organism: Euprymna scolopes (assembly GCF_053919585.1). NCBI lineage: Eukaryota > Metazoa > Mollusca > Cephalopoda > Sepiida > Sepiolidae > Euprymna > Euprymna scolopes. Next base: position 36,400,100 of record NC_136498.1, on the reverse strand, counting down.
CAGAAAGGCGGGAAGAGTAGTCATATAAGTAGTTTCCTCTTATAAATTAAATTAAATATTAAAAAAAAATAATCAGCAACAAATCGATAGAGATTAGATTTTACTACAACACGGATTCATTTGCCACTATTATCGAAATAAGCTGGGATACTCGAAATATAACTGTAATCGATGTCCCTCTGACGCTATATAGAATTTTCCTGATAATGTCGTCGAAGTGAATGAAGAGACCAAATGTTAATGCATTCCCTAAACTAACAAGAATCTAAAGATACTTGGACAATATATTATGGGAAAACTAATCACCTGTAGTTATGCACAGGACACCGCGTAATGCCAACATAAAATTTGATTATTAAAAACTAGAGACAAAATTCTAAATATATAGGATAAGAAGGTCTTAAATAAAATGGGATAAACACATCGAAGTTAGAAAAAGAGGCACAATAACGATCAATTTGAACTTCAGGAAACATAAACATATTCTTTTAGAAATAAATCTGAAAAAAGATGGAAACTAATGAGATAAAATGGTCACTATATTAATATAAATGCTGTTTTAAATATTTAATTTAAAACAAAATAAAACACATCTAATTTAAGCTTACCTTTACATAGTACTAAATCTTGAAAGGAAGATATGGGATTCTTGTTAGAAGGATTGCCGCCTTAAATTAACGGCACATGTAAAATCCACTAACATATTTGTGCGTTATTAAGTCTAAACATCAATTAAGTTATGATGAAAATGTACAAATTCATCATCTGGCGCTTGTGCTTGATATTTTACCACATTTCACGTATTGACATTTTGTGACGCTAGATATAATAATACGTAGTTACTTATGCAAGGCGCTGACTTGATATTAAATTTTGTCAGTTTTGGGTAGCATCCCACAGATTCTGACGATGGACTAATCTTGACGTCATTTTCGGCAGACAAGTTCTGCATACCAGTCGGTCTAGACCCAAGTGTCAGAGAGAGAGAGAGCCGTAACATTACTTGCCTCTCAGTTGAGCGGAGTTCCCACACAAATAACAAACTTGGTTGTATTGATTTTCCGAAACGATTGCACACTGTATTGATTTTGTTTGTTTATCTTTTGACACTGATATTATGTACATTTGTTGCAATTTAACAACATTATCTTTCATCTAACAATGCAACCGAATGCACATTACATAGAATAAATACTAGGTAATGTTTTGAATAAATTTAAATTAAATTTTTATACCTTACTTTCTAAAATTTGTAAAAGTGCAATTTGAAGATGAATAAATTTCTAATTTAATATTGTACCTTTCTTTTTAAAGCTTATAGTGAAAACATTTTGTTTAACAATTTCCATGCCTTGGATGAAATGCTTTTCTTATATATATATATATATATATATATATATATATATATATATATATATATATATATATATATATATATATATATATATATGTATATATTGGTGTATATATTAGTATGTGTATATGTATATATATATATATAAATGTATATATATATATATATATATATCGGTGTGTGTATATACGTATCTATATACATATTGGTATATATATATAAATATATATATTGGTAGATATATATATATATATATATATATATATATATATATACATGTATATATCGGTATACGTATATAGCGGTATATATATATATATATACACATGTATATATGGGCATATATATATATATTGGTATGCATACATATACACAATATTTATATATATATAGACATGTGTATGCAAATATATATATAGGTATTTATAAATATATACAATATATATAGGCATATGTATGCGTGTATATATATTTTTTGTATATATATATTGGTATATGTTTATATTTATATGCATTTATATATATACATATATATATATATGATGCATATATATATATAAATAAACATATGTATATATATATATATATATATATATATATATATATATATATATATATATATATATATGAGTCAGCCTGAACCTAAGACTCAGTAGGATTCAGTCGTAGCATGACTAATCTTTCAATTGAACGCATTTTCCACTCAACTTACATACTCGTCTGAATTTCTGTTTTTCATTGCATGTTATTCATTTCATTGTTTCCATGGATTCTCGTTATTCCTTTAAACATTTATTCAACAGTAGTTATGTTTCAGTTTCTTACTTTGCTAGAAGTATTTTATAGAATACTAGCATGGGTGCCCGGCGTTGCCCGGGTGTTTGGAGGTGTATGCTGAGCAAAAAAAAGGGGGTAATTTTTTAAACTTTGACCCCTATTATGACCCCTGAAAATTTATTGTTTTGGGCTCACATCAAGTTATTAAGTTAGATCCATGTCCACGGAAGCTATATCTAAAATTTCAACTGTGTAGACCCAAAATTGTCGGAGAAGTTTGGTAGAGTTCTCAAAGCTCAAATCGTTGAACTTTGACCCCTTAATCGCCAAATTTCTGGCTAAAAACCGATCACATAGATTTTTCCAAATCTCAGTACCCTGTATATCAAATTTCGAGTCTGTAGACTAAAAATTGACAGAGTTATTTCGTAGGGAAATGTACACAGACACACACACACACACACTTTAACTTTTATAGATATATAGATTTAAAATTTGAGTCTGACAGAATGACAAAATTATATTGCAAACCGATATATTAAACAAACGAACTTCAAAGAGACAAATGACCACATAAGTAAAAACAATTTGTATTAGAAAACATTTATTATTCCACGTCTTTTTTTACAGACCTGACGACTGAGGTTCGCTCTTAATAAAAATTGTTTTTTATAGTCTTAATTTTGACTTCCTTTTTCATAAAAACTAAAAAAAAATCAAGAAAGAAAAGAAATTAAATTTTATTTTTTCATTAATTTCTTTCTGTGCAAAGCAATTCTTTCAAACTTACTCTGTTTCCAAAATGTTTTTATTTTATTCACCTCCCCCTTCATTCATTTTCCTCCGCATCCTGGCAAGTATTAAAATAAACCATTTATAATATTTATTTATGGATTTATTTACTTATCATTTCTTTTGTATCGGTAAATGAATTCCATTTTAAAAAAAACTGTAAAAGTCACGTTAAAGGTGATTAAGTTGGAAAGTAAGTAAAAAATTACCCTTTTTACTTTTATACGATTTCTGATCACTTTGAAAAAGGTGTGTGTGTGTTTTAAAAATGTTTTTTAACTGCTATAATCTCATTTATATATATATATATATATATATATATATATATATATATATATATATATATATATATATATATATAACAACGTGAGTATTCATATCGTGGGTTTGTATTACTGTACACATAGATTCGAAAAAATAGTCAAAAACAAATATATAAATAAATGTTATCAAAGGCAAGATAAGTTACTTTTCTACCTAACTGGATATATTTTTTGTGTTTTTATTCAATGTAATATATTTATTCAGCTCGAAAAACATACAGTGTTTACCGATGTGTTGGAAAATTCAAGATGGCGTCTCACACCCTCTTTAACACCGTAAGTTTGGGAAAAGGTGTTATAAATAAAAAAAACTATACAAAATACTATTAAAAACCCGCCGAATATATGTCAACCTATGTCACGGTAACATATATTGAGCGAGTTTTTAACAGTATTTTAACAGGGCACATCGTAAAAACTGACCCATTAATTTTCCTGAAGTAAAAACTATATAGTTTTTAAACTTTTAAAACTGTACATTATAAAAAGAAAACTGTTCGAGTGATTTTTTTTTTACATGGGTGTCACCACTTATCAAGGCCCAGAGGCCACTCAAGGATAAGGGTTAATAGGTATACATTAGTCATTGTGATTTTAGCATAGTAAACAGTGGGAATTTTGTAACTTGGATTACTTGAAAAAGAAAACTGTTCGAATGATCGAAAATGAAAACAAAATAACAATGTAAATATATTGATAAGAAAAAAACAAAAACAAACGAAGTTTCCGTTTCAGGAACCCGAGTTTAATTTTATGTCGTAATCATTCAACTCGTTAGCGGTTTTATTCAGCGATTAGGGATAACCATACGACATATCTAAATACCAAAGCGATTTTTTTTATAATTTTTTTTTTATTAAAACTAAACCTGTTTAGTTTTAATGAACCATTTTTTTTAAAGCCAACGCTTTAGTTATTTTGAGAGCGTGCAACTGCACCCGAAAGGTTGATTAGGAAACTCCAAATCCTTTTATGACTCGAAAAAAAAGGGATTTTTATCGGCTTAAATGATAAACTAATGTTAAATATTAGTATTTAATATTATGAGATATCAATCTACACAATTTGCCATCGATTCTGAAATAAAATGAAATCCTGACATTGTGATCATTTTTGCAGGTGTTATGTGCCAAATATTGAAATAAGAATGTTTAAATTCAATTATTGTAATTTAAGTCTTTAATTTTAAAGTCGATTTTATTTATAAAATATCTTTTTAGAAATCAATCTCAAAAACAGTCTGAACAATAAATCTCTTTTGTTATGGCTAAGTTTTTGTCAAGGGTAGAAATTATAATAGACAAGTATTCATCCATGATGACATTTTACCGATTTCCTGATTTACAGGTATTCTTGCTAAATTCCTTCGAAAGAATTGACATAAACAATACTTCAACTAAATACGTATATTTCATGCAATAATGACTTTTGTTTCTTCTGACTTTTCCTAAACTAAACATAAAACATCGGTTAGGGTTAGTTTAACATTCTGTAAAAGTACCTTCCGTTTTTTTTGTTTTTTTTTTGGTACTTCTGCAGAGAAGGTAAAAAACCGATAAAAACTGGATATATTTTTCGCGTTTTTATTCAATTTAACATGTTTATTCAGCTCGAAAAGAATACAGTGTTTACCGATGTGTTGGAAAAGTCAAGATGGCGTCTCACACATTCTTTAACACCGTAAGTTTGGGAAAAGGTGTTATAAATAAAAAACTATACAAATACTATTAAAAACCCGCCGAATATATGTCAACCTATGTCACGGTAACATATATTGAGCGAGTTTTTAACAGTATTTTAACCGGTTTTTTATTTTTTACACCTTTTTCCAAACTTACCGTGTTAAAGAGAGAATCGGCCGCCATCTTGAATTTTCCAATACATCGGTAAACACTGTATGCTTTTCGAGCTGAATAAACATGTTAAATTGAATAAAAACACGAAAAATATATCCAGTTTGGTAGAAAAGTAATTTATCTTGCCTTTGATAACATTTATTTGTTATATATTTGTTTTTTGGCAATTTATTCGAATCTATGTGTACAGTAATACAAACCCGAAATGAATTTAAGACCACGAGTGAAATGAGAAAATGAAGAAAATCACATTTACTGTGTGTGTTAGTCAGCGGGTTTGGTTGCCATAACAACGTGACGGTAGTGAACGTGTGTGTGTGTGCGTGTGTGCGCGTTTCGTGTAGTTTAGTTTCGTATAATAGTTTCGTATTTTTTTAATTTGTTAATAACAAGTTATTAAAAAATTAAACCCTTCCAAGATGGACAATAAATAAAGCCATAATATTTTATGGTAAAGGTAAGAGCGTAGAAACGATTGTTTTTTAGATGTGATTATTGGATTAACCAATCAGAAATCGTCTGTGGCATACACATCTCTGTTTTTATAGATATATATATATATATATATATATATATATATATAGGTCGAGGTAATTAGTTAAAGAGATTTAATATAATGTGATATATAGATAGATAGATTAAATGTTAAATAGATTTTGTAAATAGTACAGTTGAAATGATTAGAATATTTCCAATATGTAATAAGGTCGAGGTAATTAGTTAAAGAGATTTAATATAATGTGATATGCAAATGAGCATAAGTCATTCGATATGCGGGTGGTTTGTAGAATAGTATATAAAGAAATTAGGCAAAAATTCTTATGTCTCCTATAACAGAAACATCCTAAAATGGGTTCTAATGTTTCTCTACCAGGAGAGATCTACTCTCTTACCTCCTTTATATTTCGTTGATGATGGAGAGCTGTACACACAGACAGAAACACACGAACCCTATTACTTTATAAAAATATAGATATAAAAAAAAAATTGATTACACACTTTTATATCAGAATAATTGAGGCAAATGTAAGAACCGATTGTTTTATTGATGTGTAAAAAAAAATGCTTGCGCCTCAAATAATATAAAATCCATGAGGTTGGAATGAATTGATGTGGCTTGTGTTAACACAAAAGTTATAGGCTTACGACTAACTGTGTTCACATAAAATAATAATAAAGTTTTTAGTCTAATAGATAACGGTTCTCGAGTAAAAAGGGAGAATATTTAATAATAAGCTAAATATAACCGGATCGAAAAAATTTTTCTTAAATTTCGGATTATGTTATGAAATGTATAACTTATATACTAATATGAAATAAAAAGAGATCGTAAAGAAAAAGTGAAATAAGTCAATATTTCTGCTATTTTGTAAAGTCCATCAGTGAAAGTCTTTAGAGTGGCCGATCTCGATGTAGAAAATAAGACCAAAATAACAAAAACATGCGTCTTCAGGCGACAAATATGGAGTGCATAACGTACCACGGAAAGTTGGAACATATGACTTAAGCATTCCACAAATGTAGCATTTATTGGATATGTAAGCAAGAGATTGAACAATATTTGGAGTAATAGTATTGTATTTAAACCTGGCATAGTAATCAAAACGAAAGAAATAATAGTGATGATGTTCTTTTTAGTACAAATTAATAATAGCTAAAAATTTAATTGAATATATTTAAACGAGAAATTTGAATTAAATATAGTTTAATACATACATAATATATATATATATATATATATATATATATATAATTTAAAGGAGATTAGAACAATAGCCTAAAGAGCTGAGTGTATTTTAATGTAACAGTGAAATTACTATTTTAATTACAATACAGGAAAGAGAAAGTGCTCGTTGTAATTTAGATATATAATAAGCTCGATAGGTAAATGTCCTAGAGCTAATTCAATATTAAGTAATGTGATTGATAATTTAAAATTTAAAAATCAAATTATAATTAAATTAAAAATCCGTTTCATAAGAAGGAACAACAACAAAATCCATTATCTGTACGATCGTTATGGAAAACAGTGCTTTTTATTGTGGTATACATCAAGTTACGTACAATAATTACATATAGTTTTTTAATAAGCAAGGTCTCCTCGTCAGCAAATATTGAATTTAAAAGACACCATAAATAAACCTACCATTAAAAGTAAGGCAGATGAATCTTTTAATTTTTCGCTTTATATATATATATATAGTAATTTATAAAATATATATGGCGATTAAGCTACACTGAATATTCGGTGTTTCGTCCCCCTTAGGATTT
>NC_136498.1:36367727-36387727 GCF_053919585.1 Euprymna scolopes | reverse complement strand
CCTTGGATTTTTTTTTATGTAATGTACATTTTGCTGCAATTTTAAGACATTATCTTTCCTCTACCAATTAATGATATAGAAATACAATTTTCAATGATTTTTTTGAAAGTGCAACAGAATGTACATTACATAAAATAATAGGCTCCTATATGGTTGACTATTTTAAAAAACTGATTACATATAATTATAGAAGATGTATCGAGACAATATAGTTTGATAATTTAGTTTCAGAAATATGGTATAATAAAATTATGGGGTGTTCGTTCGCGCCTGACCTCCCTAGAATGGAAATATGTCACAAAGCTTAATAAGGTTTTTTAATATAGATCCACAGAATATTGTGATAAGTGTTTAAGTGTGAACAGGTATGGTATAATGAATTATGGCGTTTATCTATTTTATTTTTACTTTCATCATATTTTGCTTTGGATTTGATACCCCCAGATTCGAATCTATCTCTTTACAGCCCTTCCTTTTCATAACCTATCATACTTTCATAAATCAGAGTCCATTTTCTGTAGCCTGTTTTTTAACCCAGTCAACGACGGGCACTTTTGCTAGTGTGTATATATATATATATAAACACCTTTGTTTCTTACATTTGTAATCTGTAATTTTGAGTAATAATGGTACTAAATTCAATCGGTACCAATCATTTTATAAGATTTGAACGCCAACATTGTTTTCATTTAATAGCAGCATTGATATCATATTATTCGAACTTCTATATGTGCTTGATGTATACCTTGTCCTTAAATATATCTTTAAAAATAAATAGTTTGAAAAATCTCAAATATTCAACATACTCCTAGCAAATAATGGGTAATATTACTGTAATATTTGTTTTTCTTTTTCTAACAGAGAGTATTTCGTCGAAAATGCATAGATTAAAGGGAGATTTTTATGATATTCTTTTAGTTTCTACACTTTCTAATATAATATATGATACTCTTGCAAAATGCCTTAGTTTATTCATTTAATTAATTTTATTATTTTTATAACACATGTTTAGATTACTATCCATTTCTCTGTATAGAATTAAAAGACAAGTCTTTTTTTTATCTCAGTATATATATATATATATATATATATATATATATATATATATATACTGAGATAATTTTTTATCATCTGATTATATATATATAAATATATATATATATATATATATATATATATATATATATATATATATATATATATATGTATGTATGTATGTACGTATGTATATAGTGGTTTCATTATGTAGGTAGAAGTTTTATATAACCATCCATTGGTTTTCCCCGAGGCATTTTAAAAAGATCTAGTTTCTTTCCGGTGCCCTTCTTCGTTAACCTTGTCCCTGTGTATTTCGTCTTCTTCTGTTGACACCGAAAATATTCCCACGTATGTATTGATCGTATGCTGTCAATATACTTTCGATTATCGTCGCTTCACCCTTGAAATTTATGTAAAAGAAAAAAAAATATCGCGTTAACATTATCAAGACTCGGCTTGTTTTAGATTCCAGTCAATATATGGCCCTGACAACACGGCTAACGTAACACGCAACATCTTGTATAGCATAGGGTTGTGAACTGCACTTCAGTTCCAGCATATTTTCGATCATTAGCGAAAATACGTCTGTAAACCTGTGAGATAGAAATATCGGAAGAATACACACACACACATATATTTATGCACGTGTATGTGCATATATATATATATATATATATGACAGTGTAAATATATCTATGTTTGTGTATATATATATTAATGTATATGTGGGTATATATGTGTTTGCATGTATGTGTGTATGTATATATATATACATATATTTATTTATGTGCGTATATATGTGCATATATATGTGTATATATGTATGTATATATGTATGTATATGAATGTTTGTATATATATATATATGTATATATTGTATAGATGTATTGATCTGAGAACACCTGCTGTAATGTGAAAAGACATTATTATTGATTAGTGAAGGCCCTAAAGTTTGCTCAGACATTACTATATTGTGTCTTGCCCTTGACCATATCCTAGCTACATGCGCTTCTGTTTTCATCAGGTTCAGTCCTTAACATTCCTATTTTGTATGAATCGATGTGTGAAGCATGACAAAAGTAGTACATATATTCTGTGGATTAGAGGAAATGCAGATCTCGCGTATAATACGAAATTCCTCGACAATATTGAAACTATGTAAAACATATGCTCATATCAATGCATTTTCTATCCAAATGAAGTTTTAGACAGATGTGTTATAGAATATTAACATGATTATTTATTGGCAAGCATAAATCCTAAGTTTCCATGAAGCTCGATGAATAATTTACAAACTCGAAATTAAAATTCATTATATATGTGTCTGTGTGTGTTTCTGTGTGTTTCTGTGTGTATTTGCATGTGTCTAATGTTCGTATAAAGTTCTGTCAAAAATATATTTAACTTATATATATATACCAAGTTATGCTGACATAATTTCGATTCCAAATTCGTGTCCGTAAAACAATTTCCAATAATATAATATGTATTCTTCGATATATATATATATATATATATATATATATATATATATATATATATATGTTTGTGTGTGAATACATACATATGTATGTATATATATGCATATATATGTGTATATATATATGTGTGTATATATGCATGTGTATATATATGTGTATATACATACATATGCATGTATGTATATATACGTATATATATATATATGTATATACATGTGGGTATATATGTATGTGTATATATATATGTATATATACATATATACATATGTATATATGTATATATACATATATATGTATATATATGCATATATATACATATATAATATATATAATATATATGTATATATATATATTATGTATATACATGTATATGCATATATATAATATATATGTATATATATATGTACATATATGTATATATACATATACATATAAATATATATATATATGTATAAAATATATATGTGTATGTATAATATATATATATATATATCTGTATAATATATGTATATATATGTCTACTATATATATAATATATATATAAAATATATATAATATATAAATTATATATAATATATATATAAAATATGTATATATATAAACTATATATATATAATATATAAAATATATATATGTAATATATATATTTTATATGTATATATAATATATATTATATATAAATATATATATATACATTATATAAATATATATATAATATATGCATGTAATATAGAATAAAATGATTGATAATTTAAATTAAAAATCAAATGATACAATTATTGTCCAAGATGTATTGTCTTTCTCAATATAAACATCATTTCCGAAACAATCGTACAATTTATTGATTTTGTTTGTTCTTCCTTTTGAATTCGATTTTTTTATTTTTATGTTAATTATATAGGATCAATCATTTTACTCAATATTAAAATAGCTGTAGGATATCTATGACTATCGAGCTTATATATCTAGATTACAACGAGCACAGGTTTATTTTAATTATATTAATGCATTTACTAATACATTTAAATAAACTCTGCTCTTCAGACTGTTGTTATAATCCCCTTAAATATATACTTGTATATATATATATATATATATATATATATATATATATATATATATATATATATATATATATATATATATATATATATATATATAAATATATATATATATATATATAAAATATATCAAACAGTACTTTTCTGGTTTAATAACACGATACTATGAAATTCAATTTTTCATTAAATTTTACCAAGAACTGCAAATTGTGTAACTCTTTTTCTGTTATTTTTTACTCATAAGTGAAGGCGTGTCTAATCAAGACTGGCCTCAACCGACTGCCACTTCTTTATAGGATAAGAAATGTTCGTTTGTTTTTAACTGCTTATATTTATCGGCTTGGTGTCGTGTCTCGAGCTATTTGCATAATATAATAATGTATCCAGTTGCAAAGATACTTCTGATTTAATATTTTATTCTAGTCGAGGAACTACACATTGTCAAAGTTGGAAATACTACAACGCTGATTGGGAGAAGATAAAAAAATAGAGTAGTCGAGCAGTTTCTTATTATAAACCACAAAAAAGACGATATCCGATTTTAATACGCAAATGGTATTAACGCCTTACTTCATCTCAAAAATGGAAAAGACCAATGGAATTATTTTGCGAACACAGACAAGTTCACATTAATATTTTTGTGTTTTTTTTGGTTTTTTTTGTTTATTTAAGTGTAATCTCGCTTTATCGTTTTGCTTGGAATGCATTGAATCAAGTTTCATAGTTAATAACTCTGTATCGCTTGATTAAATGTCCGGCTTGCGTGTTTTCTATTCAGTAACCGGATTCCAGTTGCAGCCGCTCTGTATTTACTGAACGTTTTTTTCCCCGGCATTGTACATCCGGTGAAACCGGATAGTTAACAAAAAGGAATTTAAAAAAAAGTAAAATTAAAAGTTAGTTAATCATAAATTAAAACAAAATAATTAAAGAAAATATATTTGACTTTACGGTTATTTATTTATTATTAATTTTCCTTTGTTATGTAAATATGCTATTTTATTATAATTTTTTTCCATTAATAAATTGCTTTCAAAGTATTTTTTTCCTACGTTCAATTGATGTGTGTTATTTCCGTAAGAGTTGTCTTTTGTGCAACACGTCTCGTGTGTAATGATCATCCGTTTCTTTCCGGGTTTATGGCTCGTATAGCCGTTACTTAAACATCGTTTCTTTTTATTCTTTATCCATTCTAGCACGTTTCGTTTTGCTTAATACCCACGCTCGTTCTACTTCTTTTCTTATAACTGCTTTATGTCCCCCTTTCCCTCATTTGTTATTTTCCTTTTTTTTATAACTTTCTTCATTCTACCTTTATATATTTTCTCTCGCCTCTTTACCTACCCTCTTTAATATTTTTCAATTTTCTTTGCTTTTCTCTTACTTATTCTCTCTTCTCTTTCCTTATTCTAATATTTATGCGTATGCATCGCTCATCTTTCAGGCCATATGCCGTCTTTCAATATCGAACACCGTTTTATTTTTCTTTTAGACGAAGCACGCAATAAGCTTTCCCTTGAGATCTTTTCAATATCACGTGTTTTCATTATTTATACATGTTTACAATATATTTTCTAATTCATCACTTTTCAAACCGAATCCATTTGTCTTTCATCACATGTTTTCCACTGATTGAAAAATGAATAACCATTCTCGATTTTCTATAGATTCTTTATTATCTCGGGAAGCTCTTTTACTGAAAACCTTTCATCATCCGCTTTTATTCGATGTTTCGTATAGAAAATTCGGACGCATTCAATGATTTCTAATTCAAATATAATTATTGTTTGTATTTTTACACTCAATGTATATAGTTAGTATTTCAAAAAAGATCAAGCGCCAAATACTATAAATGAAACTATCGCCATAAATACAATAATAATGAAATTATCGGCATAAATTTGTAATGCATTAAATATCAATTTCAAAGCTTTATAAAAAGTTCATAAAAAATATGGTTGCTATTTTAATCAAATAAGAAAAATACTTTTTTAAGCAAACATTTTATTTCTTTAATGACGAATAAGCTAGTTGGTGTTGTCCGGCATTTAGAAAGATAGCTTAAATTACTCGGCTATCTACTCATAAAATGTGTTTGTTTTTTTTTTCATTATTTTATTTTTGTCATTCGTATGCTTAGTTAGTCCGAGTATGAAAGCAAATAATGCCATAAATACGTAATGTGTTCAAAATCAATTTCTAAGCTTTATGAAAATCCATAAGAATCTGCTATTTTAATCAGATAACGTAAGACAAATTCTATTTTTAATTAATATGTTATTTCATTAAAACGAGGGGGTACTTGGTATTGTCAGACACTTTATAAAGTAGCTTACATTATCTGGCTATTAACTCATAAATTTATATTAGTTGTTTTTGTTGTTGTTTATATTTTTAAATAATCATAGCTGTGTTTTGATAACAAAGAAGTTAGTTTGTATTCATGAAGTGAGGATATTTGGAAGTACAGTAATACTTTTATGAATAAAATCTTTTAAATTCTTAGAGTACCCTTCGGAGTTGTGCCCCTTGTATCGCCATGAGCAGCATCGTTCTTTAGTCAAACCCCTAAATAGTTCACTAACATTTGCCAGGGTTGTAATGTTTAAATAATAAATAAAAATAATGCACTATAGCGTGTAGTTATCAAAGAAAACGCTGATCCCCGGACACAGTTATATTTATTGAATCGAAATGAAATAGACGTATTTAAGTACACTCGAAAATGTACTTTTAGGATATTTATTGCGTACATATATAAATAAAAAAGTAAATGTACATGTTTGTGTGACTTCCTGTTGGTCTGTGTGTAAATATGTCACTTATAAACTCTTAAACTACTGGCCACATTACACCGATACTAACAAAACATACTAATCATAAACGACGGATCGTTTATAACGAGTAAACTCTTTGTGTGTGTGTGGATGAATAACGCGTATAGACATATACCGGCGAGTTTAAATACAAACTATTCAGTTCACTTGCCCACATAGTTTTACTTCTCTCTGCGCATGCTCAAATTCAAGTAATTTCATTTATGTCGTTAAATAATATTTTGTTCTAATTTGTCTTACAATAGCTACATCGGAAAAAGACGCGACTAAAGCGCTAAATATTTCGCGTTAAATTTTAACCGAGGTACCCAAGTCATAATAAATAAAAAAAAAACTGTTGAAATTACTTCTATATATTAATTATATTATAATATTATATAGGGAATTGACTTTCTCCTAATAAATACGACATCTGCATGAATTAAAATATATTTAAGCGTGTGTTATGACACGGCAAGCCAGGTGCCTACTCCAATACTCGAAAAAAGATTAGGAATGTTCTACGCACGAATAAATACTTAAATAAACAAAATAATAGACACGAACTAAAAGAGTAAATGTAAATATATATATAGATTAATTTAGGTAAAATATCTACGGAAAAACATCAACGGAAAAATGTCCAGGAAAAATATGGCAAATGTTGGTAAATAAGAAACAAAAAGAAAAACGATATCCGATCCATTACAAGTGCACATTTTATTATGATTATGATTGGATAAATGACACAAAAATGTTTTTCTCAAAATTCGATCATTTTTCAGCATATGTTACATCATTTACTACATGACAATAATTATGAACAATATACTATCAACACGAAAAATACATCACAAAATCTGAATTCAAGTAAGAATGAATAAACATGATGAACATCCATAATTTCATGTATGGCCGATTTTTCATGTGTTCTTATACAAGTGTACATTTTATATCATACACGTGTGTAAATTGTTAGTGTTTCAAAAATATATGCAAAATATTTTCTTTCATATTTAAGAGATCATTTAATAAAACATGGTTTCATTTAATGAGATTTCTTTCTTCTTTTTTTCAGTGAGAAAAGTCGATTCTGTGTCTCCAACAAGTCACGTGCCAGTTATTATTGGTGTTTTAGTTGTCTTCGTCTTCCTCGTTATAACATTCGCCATTTTGCTTATGATCTGGAGGTGAGTCAATTTATTATTTTGGAAATATATTATATATATATATATATATATATACATATATATATATATATATAAATACTTGTTGCAATCTAATTCATTCCAAACAAATCACAGCACCAATTGGGCGTGAAGTCCTACAATTTGAGACTAAATATGCAGGAAAACTATGAAGGGAATTGACCAGCGAGATATCTGTTCAATTTACACTTGAAATTCTACATGTCAGTACAGTCAGATAAGCAGAAGACCGGGATGGAAAGAGAAATTCCATTTGAGTAGAAGTTCCCGGCATCTAATGATCCCTACAGTGTGGATGTGTGATTATTTTCTGCTAATGAGGTTAGTTTGAATTATTTACATAGCTAGCGTATAAGTGGTTCGAGTTCATCTGGACATATAGTATTTAAATACCTGTGAAACAGGCACGAAGTAAAAGAGTAAATATAAATATATATATATATATATATATATATAGATTAATTTAGGTAAAAATATCTACGGAAAAAACATCAACGGAAAAATGTCAACGAAGAATATGGCAAATGTTGGTAAATAAGAAACCAACAGAAAAACGTGTTTAAACAGGAAAAGAAGCAAGATACCAATGAAGAAATCTTTTGACATTGTAAACATTATTCGTAAAATTATGACATGAGAGGCTGTTCAAATCAAAAATAAAATTAAACTAATTCATCCATAAAGAGACTTTCACAGACTGAAAACGTGGAAAAAGCCAATTATAACTAAGAGGAAAAGTATATAATTGATGGCGTCTTCCGATCATGCAATCAAAAACTGACAAGCTGAGTTCCTCTAAAAACGCATCATCACTATTTTGGTACATTCAAAGTAGAAAGTTTTGTGTTGATAGTATATTGTTGAGGTTTGGTTTATAGTGCTGGACCTATCGTTGTTGGCTGTTTTTAGAGCCCTCGTTAAGAGCGAGAAACGAATAAGTGATGCACAAGCTCAGAGGTGGCAACAGTTTTACATTAGTGGATGTGTAGAATACGTTCTGAGTCCACTTTTTTCAAAGCAACCTTGGTAATCTGTTCCAATTCATGTGGTTTATGAGATTACAATTTAGATTTGCAGTAGAGCGACCTGTCTAAAGCTATACTCTCGATCGGAAAGAGTGTTAATATTTATGACGTGATGGACTAGTACTATATTGATGAAGGAATCAAGAGATTTTGGCAAAAATAGCAATAAGGCTAATAGAGCGATATCTTAATCAATCAGTTCTTTCAGCAGAATTCTTGCTTACTGATAACACAGAAGCAATTTTCTAGCAATCGGTTAATCACCTCAATACAGACCAATCAATCTCCTGTGCGCCAGGAATATGTTATTGAGTCTGTGTTAAATAGAGTAGTCAACCACCTCAGCAAGAATAACCTCCTTAGTGACTATGGTTTCTGTTCTGCTAAATCTAAAGCAGGTGTGCTAAGGATTAGCGAATCTCTCGATGGAGGCTTCCTTTCTAAGGCAATTGATTTTTGTATACTATAGGCCTTTGACAGATTATTGCATAAAGGTCTACTCCTAAATCTCAAGCTACGGTATAACTGGAAATGTCTTTTCAGTTATTAAATCATTTTTCTGTGATAGGTTCTTAAGAGTAATGGTTGATGGGCCAAAAAGTCATGAGCTAGTAGTATTTATCAGGGGTCCATTCTGGGCTCAACTCTCTTCCGGATCTACATTAATGATCTCCTAAATCACATCTTCAGATCATTTATATACATTTATACTGAAGACACTACAATTTATAGCAACACTTTAAAGACCGTAAACGACCATGTTCTCTCTGATTCTTTCCCTTCTGATCTTGCTCATGAGGTGCAGTGGGGAAAGAGGTGATTGTTAATTTTAATGCATCCAAAACCTAGCTTTTATATTTATATTATTAACGGTCAGATCCAAGTCTGGCATCAATTGAAATGAATGGTTCTCGTTTTGGGGAGGTTCCATGTTTTAACAAGTTTCTAGGCCTGGCCTTTTCTCCTAATCTGAGATGGAACACATACATTAAATCCGTTGCAAAGGTTGCTGAAAAAATGGCCGGATCGTCCTATCGCTCCACTGCTCCAGTATATATCTCCCTGCTGATCGAAATATCTCGCTTTATAACAGCCATGTACGTCCAAGGATGGAGAACTGCTGCCACATCTGGGCATGAGCTGCCTTTACAGAGCTCAAAAAAGACTTTGTAGCAAATTGGAATACGGTTTTTCTCTTTCCTGCAATCACGTTCCCCATAAAAGAGACGACACGAGCCTGTTCCTTCTTTATGGTTATTTTCATAGCAAGTGATCGCCTGAGTTTCAATCTATGGTCTCCCATGGCCTGACTTTCACGAAAAACACTCATCTAGCTGAAACAACGACCAATAACTTTGCACATTCTTTATTTGTGCACAAACCTACACGTAGATTCCAGGAACAAAGCCTTTTTTAGGAGTACCCTCCTATAGAAATCTGTTCCGTTTTCTTGCCTTTCAACTGACTACAATATAGGTGTCTTTAAGTCCAACATAAACGTTCTTGATGTGCTATCCTATGTAGTAATTCAATTCACCAAATTCCAGTACTTACGATGACTACGACATTATTCCATTAACTTTTGTACACTTATTAATCCTTATCTTCGAATAGCCTCTGAGCCTTATACGTGGTGACTCCTTTGATAGATGTATGTGTGTGTATGGATATGTGCGTGTGAAAATATGATTTTTCAATTATATTTCATTTTTACATACTTATCCTGAATTGATGAAGCTCAATGTAACATACATATAACAATGTAACATACATATAACAATGTAACATGCATATCACAATGTTACATGCGTAGAGCAATGTAACATACATATAACAATGTAACATGCATATCACAATGTTACATGCGTATGGCAATGTAACATACATATAACGATGTAACATGCATATCACAATGTTACATGCGTATGACAATGTAACATACATAAAACTATGTAACATGCATATAACAATGTAACATACATATAACAATGTTACATAAATATAACAATGACCCACACATATAAAAATGTAACATACATATAACAGTGTAAAACACATATGATAATGTTACATGGGAATCACAATGTAACACGAATATAAAAAAGTAATATACATATAAAAATGTAAAATACATTTAACAATGTAACATGGAAATAACAATGTAACATACATATACTGTCTCTAGGATGGGGTTGATTAAACACATACGATCCTTGAACAGTTAGCATTAAACGGTTACTAGCAATCAAAACTCTGAAGACAGGACATCATATAAACAGGTTTATTGAAGGTAGATACGGTAAAAAAAACTAAAAGAAATAAAATAAAACATTGTTCAGAATACAGAGAGAAAAAGTCCAGGAACGAAAAGTTATAAAAGGGGTGCATGGGAAGTCGTATGCGTAAAGAAATGAACAACGCAGACAGGAATAAGTAGGGTGAACATGTGGATAAAGAAAATAAACAAAGTTCGTAGTTGAAGTGAAATAATATAAAAAACACATTAAGGTATTAAAAAGTGTCTTACCGGAGATGGCTTAAAACGGCGAAGGATAATGAGAGATAAAAATACGAGCCATGCGGCTAGAATGGCAGCTAGAATAGGGGGCAAAACACCGGTCACCCTGCCGGTGTCGAGTCAGGGGAAACTCTAAAAGAAAAATGTCCGGCCAAGGAAGATAACTGTTTAAGGAACAAAACTAAGAGACATAATAATACATATAACAATGTAACATGCAGATAAGAATGTAACATACATATAACTATGTAACATCCATATAAAAACAAATGACAAAACTTCTATATTCCAAGATATTGATAATCTAACAATTTATTCTATGTATTATGTTGACATTTACAATTTTTGGCAGAACGGTTTGTTTATATATATATATATATATATATATATATATATATATATATATATATATATATAACAAACCGTTCTGCCAAGAATTTTGTAAACAAATACATCGGAGGTATTTCGAACGATATCAAAACATCGTTAAACTCACTACTCGTTCAAGCTGCCGCAGTAGCGTAATGGTTAGGAGCCTTGACTGCCGTACAAACGGTCGGGTTTCAATCCTGGCTTGAGGTAGTTGCCTGTCTAGCCGCACTGATGAGCTGTGAAACAGCGAAATAGTACTGTATGTGGATGACTATATATATATATATGTGTGTATATATATATATATATATATATAATGTGTGTGTGTGTGTGTGTGTGGCTACGTAGTTGATTACATTTTTATATGCAATTATGTGTAACCCGTTTGAATCACCTTTTTTTATAAATGTCTGTCTTGGTTATTTCTAATCTTATTTATTTCATTTTCAGTGTGTTTGACAATATGAGTGAAATGAATAAAATTACCTAATGTCATTGTTAAATTTGTCTTGTTGACAGATTTTATTATATGAAATTGTTAAATTTGTCTTGTTGACAGATTTTATTATATGAAAAAGGACAGAAAATATGAACCAACGAGAAACTGTCTAAGGTACGTCGTGAAAATTGGTCATATGTGCAGAACCTGATATCCAGCACTGAATGACGCACGTGACCACCTTATTCCCACTATTGTTCCAATATATTCGTCACCAGTCACAACTTCACCCGTATGCCACGAATGAGTTTTTTAAATTATTTTTTTCTTGCCAATATTGTAGTATAATATGAGGGTCAATGTTTTATATGATTACAAACAATTGAAACTAATGTTATATATGTATGTGTGTATTTGTATATATATATATATATATATATATATATATATATATATATATATATATATATATATATATGTATACACTTTTTGTTTTCACAGAAACATTTAGAACAAGTGTCAGGCAATTTAGAGTCTGGAGATCAATGAGATAATGTTAACGAATAAAGTAAATTTTAAAGAGATACCCTCGTTTAATTATTGAAAAAGAAAACGAATATATAAGACAATACAACACGACAATAAAACAAAACATTAATTCAGAAAAATAAACCTGCAGTCTCTGACGAAGAGATAGAATCAAAGATGAAAAAGAAAGGAAGATTAAAAAGGGAAAGGAGGTTGAAGAAGTGATAGAGAGACAATAAACTAGAAACTGTAGGTTGAAATTATAATCGCACATACGAGGATATGGATCACAATCCCCATAACACGTAGATAGAGAAAGCCGTCTGAATTTGTAAAAGCAAAAAAAGGAGGAGAACAAGATAAGAGAAATAGTGGCTAGAGACCTCAATGAATTCATTTGCTTATTTTATTAGTGTATATATAGTTAGGACTAGAAGATGTATATAATTCACATTCAGAAGTTTTTATTCATTTCTTTTTTTATGAAGTATGTCTTACATGTATTTTGTTGAATAGTAGAAGACCACTAAACAACTCATCAGAGACAAAGGTATTTTCCCCAAAAAAGTATGTCAAAATATTTTATACGGAATGAAAGAGTTTAGAAGAGAAATAATGTCGATGATAGGACATGGAGATATTTAAATTTATGAGTGTGTATTTAATACATCTTTTGGTTTGGTAATGATAAGTAATGATTGAGATATACTTTTATATATATATATATATATATATATATATATATATAAATAAAAGTGAGCCTGTCTGTGTGTGTGTCTCTGTGTGTGTTTGTGTACATTTCCCTACGCAATAACTCTGTCCATTTTAATTCTACAGACTCAAAATTTGATATAGAGGGTACTAAGATTTGGGAAAAACTTTGTGATCCCTTTTTGGCCAGAAATTTGGCTGTAAAGGGGTCAAAGTTAAACAATTTGACCTTTGAGAACTCTATCAAACTCCTCCGATAATTTCGGGTCTAAACACTTGAAATTCTAGATAGAGGTTCCTTGGAGATGTATCCAACTTATTTATAAATTATATATATATATATATAT
This sequence comes from Euprymna scolopes, assembly GCF_053919585.1. Classification (NCBI taxonomy): domain Eukaryota; kingdom Metazoa; phylum Mollusca; class Cephalopoda; order Sepiida; family Sepiolidae; genus Euprymna; species Euprymna scolopes. The sequence goes on along the minus strand of NC_136498.1, from coordinate 36,374,183 downwards.
ATATATATATATATATACATTATATATATATACATTATATATATATATATATACATTATATATATACATTATATATATATACATTATATATATATATACATTATATATATACATTATATATATATATACATTATATATATATACATTATATATATACATTATATATATATACATTATATATATATACATTATATATATATACATTATATATATATATTATATATATACATTATATATATATATATTATATATATACATTATATATATATTATATGTATACATTATATATATATATTATATATACATTATATATATATTATATATATACATTATATATATATATACATTATATATATATATATTATATACATTATATATATATATACATTATATATACATTATATATATATTATATATATACATTATATAGATATATATACATTATATATATATCATATATATACATTATATACATATACATTATATATACACATTATATATATATTATATATATACATTATATATATATACATTATATATATATTATATATATACATTATATATAGTATATATACATTATATATAGTATATATACATTATATGTATTATATATATACATTATATATAGTATATATATATATATATTATATATTTATATTATATATATACATTATATATATTATATATATACATTATATATATATTATATATATATATACATTATATATATATTATATATATACATTATATATATTATATACATATACATTATATATATAGTATATATATACATTATATATTATATATATACATACATTATATATATATCATATATATATTATATATTATATATATACATTATATATATATCATATATATATTATATTATATATATATACATTGTATATATGAATATATATAATCTATATATATGTAGATAAATATATATGTATATTATATCATATATACATTATTTATACCATATATATATTTTATAAATATTATATATATAAACCTATATTATATATAATATATATATTATATTATATATATATATGTAGATAATTATATCTATATATATATATGTATATATTTATCTACATATATATAATATAATGCGGGATCGGATTTTGCATGCAAAATGTTGTTGATAAAACAACGAGTAAGTCAGAGATCTTACTTGAAAACAAAAAAAAGGGAAACAGAGAGAATATGGTGAAGAAAAAGGTGATTACACATAAATTGATAGTCTGGTGGAAGATAAATAATCCAGTGACGGTAAAATCCAAGTATATAACTTCATGAATGTTAATTGAATTTCCATTTACACAAGTAAAATCCAAAAATCTCGTAATTGAGAGGAGGATAGTCCATAATAATCCAAAGGCAGAAATCCATGGAGAAATTTACAGAAATTTGTACAAGGAAAAAAGGAACACATTCCAATAATATTAATAAAAGAAAAATAAGATATGCTTTTCATTGTACTGCCGATATATATATATATATATATATATATATATATATATATATATATATATATATATATATATATATATATATATATATATATATACCCATCGTTGACTGGGTTCAAAAACACCCTTCAGAAAATGGACTCTGATTTATGAAAGTATTACAGGTTATGAAAAGAAGTGTTATAAAGCGATAGATTCTAATTTGGGGGTATCAAAACCAAAGCAAAATATGATGAAAGTGAAGATAAAATAGATAAACTACAGAATTTATTATATCATACCTGTTCACACTGTAACATTTATCACAATATTCTGTGGATATATATTAAAAAACCTTGTTAAACTTTCTGACATATTTCCATTCTATGGAGGTCAGGCGCGAACGATCACCCTATAATTTTATTATACCATATTTCTTCAAACTCAAACATAATTATCAAAGTATACTTACGCAGATAGATATCAAAAGACTTTATTCTATGGAGGCCAGGCGCGAACGCATACCCCAAAGTTTTATTATACCCTCCCTATTTAAGTTAAAACATACTTATCAAAATATTACGTACATCTATATCCAAAACACTTGTAAACGTTTTCTTTTTTATTTCCATACCTTGTGGACTAGGCGCGAACGCAGATCCCACAATTTTAATGAACCACCGTTCTGCCAGATCAAACATACCCATTCCTGTGTCTCGATACATCTATGATTATATGTGATAAGTATTTTTTAAATACTCAACCATATAGGAACCTATTCGTTACCAGACACACGCAAACACAAACACACACACAGATATTCAGCTTTATATATATATATATATATATATATATATATATATATATATATGCCACTCCCGTTTTGCGTGCACTTGATCAATGAAGAGGAAACTGTTCCTATCGAGCGTACATGTTAAGATACTCTTTCGTATGCAAAATTGAAGCATCGAACAGTAAATTAAATAAATAAGATCGATGCATTTCTATGATTATGAGGTGCAGAATATGTAGAAAGGGGGAAAACGCAAAATGCCAAAAACAAAGTATCGTAACATTCTACTATTTTTTTATTTTTATTTTATGGCGGAAATGTTTCCGGATGACGATAAACATGATTCTCTCAACAACGTCACACTTGTAAAGTTTCTCCTAAGAAGAAACGCACTAACTGAGCTTCTGCTTACAAAAAGAATATAAATGCTATTTATCTGTACATAACTGTAAGCATAGTGTTGCTACAGACTGTGTAATGTGTTTACGTATTTGCTTGAAAACTGAAACACAACATTAAAATTCAGAATATATATCACAAGCAACAATAATGGTTGATACATTGCTCCCCAAAAGAGCATTATGAGGGCAATGAGTTTTGCTGATAACATAATTCATCCGAAATTCTCTTTTGTCCTTTTATACACCTCCACAAACGTTGCAACCCTATCCTTTTACCTCTGCCTCATACCCCAAAACCCTCCCTGTATATCTAGTAACAAAGATAATACTTAGAAATATTGCTACATATAATCTATTATTATAGCCTTACAACTACCCCCTGCCCCCCCACAACTGGCTCCATTAACTCACGTCGGAACAGTACCTCGCCTCATTAAAACTCTGGAGCAGGACGCCTCATGTAATTCCTCTTGTGTCAGTCCTGGTTAGAATACACCCACTCGCGCTTTTCGCTCTAAATCATCACCATAATACCCCTCCCAAAATTATACACCACTTTATAGTGCTGTCGTCTACATAGAAAATAAACATCTTACACACCGATACAATTGAATTGCCATCCATCCACGCTATACCTCCACTTAAGCGTTTTAACATATACTACATACATCTAAGACTACGATAAGGATCCTATACACCTTTCTACATTACACTCTATATAACACGCTCCTCCTTTATTTAGAATTCGATTAAACTCCCCATAACATCATCTATAATTTTAATTGATCTATTTCGTTCCTAATGACTCCCACGATGGACGCCGTATCTCCACTATGTTACCTAGCACCTTCTCTACTCTGCTGATCAGAAGAATTAAGCTTCGATATGGCCTGCCATAAAGAGTCCCTTCTAACCCCAAAAGTAATTGGTCATATTCCCTTATTGAATAAAGTAACCAATCTATATTTACCAATATATAATATTTGTGACTTAATTCCCCATCCCTATTGTTCTCTTATATAAGCTCCAATGATACGTGTTAAGTATTGCCCCGGTAAATCTTGTCTTATAGAATTGAGTTTATTCTTTTCATCTAACGCATTATATATTTTATATATATAGACATATATATATATATATATATATATATATATATATATATATATATATATATATATATATATTAGCAAAGTCCAGACTTTGACCTTTGGCCTTAACCTTTAAAAGTTGTTTGCATCATTTATAGCTTGGAGATAATCGTCATGTAAGCTTTGATCATTATCAGTCCAGTTGTGTGGGCTGTAGAAGAGTGTATATATACATAAGATATGACCTTGACCTTTGATCTTTACTTTGAAAAATGATGTGCACCATTCCTAGGTGGGGGACCGTCTACATGCCAGGTTCAGTTATCATCGATCCAGTGAAGTGTGCTATAGGGAAATATATGTATATATATACTATGACCTTAAGTTTGACCTTAACCTTGAAAAATTGTGTGCACCATTCTTAAGTCAAAAGGCTCCTTCAGTCTGGATAGGCTATGGATACTCACCGTAGGCGTGCCAGCACAAGATATGTTCAACCGCATTCTCCTGAGTCGACAGCGTAAAATACTAGTGGCAAGTGAGGTGTACATATGGTGTGTTTATGCCTTTTTGTTGTATCAATTCCTGAGTGAGGGACTATCATCATGTGAAGTTTGATCATGATTGGTCCTGTGGTGTGAGCGGTAGGAAAATTGTACACAGACACAAACAGACACACACACACACGAATGCTACTATATATATATATATATATATATATATATATATGTGTATGTGTGTGTATATATATGTGTGTGTATATATATGTGGGTGTATATATGTATATATATATGTGTGTGTATATATGTATATATATATGTGTGTATGTATATACGCATATATATATGTGTTTATGTATATATGCATCCATATATGTATGCATATATACATATATATATGTGTGGATATATGTATGTGTATATATGTAAATATATATGTGTATATATGTATATATATATGTATGTATATATGTATATATATATATATATGTCTGTATATATGTGTATATATGTATATATGTATATATCTATGTGTATATATATGTATATATCTATGTGTAATATATATATATATATATATACATATATATATATATATATATATATATATATATATATATATATATATATACTTGTCTAACAACTCAAGTAACGGTCAGAAAATATACAAACATGAATTTTTACTAATGTTTAATTAAACATGAACACATACATGCATATATAAAGAGACATATACGTATATATATATATATATATATATATATATATATATATGTGGGTGTGTGTGTATATGTAATATATATATATATATATATATGTGTGTGTGTGTGTGTGTGTTCGAGTGTGTCTGTGTGATAAGGATAATGTCGTTATACACAGAAATACTGGTAGTTTTATAGACAAGGGTAGATAAATTATGCAAATTTTATTATCTATTAACGAACTCGACATAAATATTTCACTTTAAACAGTCGTTTCCTCCTTATGAAGAATGAAGATCTGAATAAAGCATTGTACTATATTGTTAAATTGAAATAATTGATTTCGAGTTCGCTGGTTAAAGCAATTTATAATTTTCTACAGTTTTCAGAGTTTTCCGTATAAATCGTATTTCCTACTAACTTCTTGTGCAAATGAGCAAGTTGTAATACATACATATATAGATAAATGCACACACATACGCACACACACATTTATATAAATACCTCGAGTTTTTTTTAGTAGAGATAATACAATCTGTATATTTTTTAATCAAAATAAACGCACTGAGGCAAAGTAGTAAAAAAGAATTCTCATCAAAATATCAGTTGACATTAAAACAACAGAATTTGCTGCACAAGATTTTCTTATGAAAAAACAACCGCTGCGAATACACGCACAAGATTATTATTGAAATCTAAATGAAATTATAATTAAATTATGCCTCTTTAATTTGTAAGGAGAATCTGATATATATCCTTCTAATGAATACTGGTGACTATGAAGAAAACAAATATTATTAAAGCATTCCTATCAAAATTGTTTTTCTTCTTATTCTCTCGGCTCATATAAGTTTCATAAAATAAAGGTTTTATTAAGGTTTATCTACACTTTTTGACACATGTCGCATTAATTGATGTTTGCTGTAAAGGCAGCTAATATAATACCATATTGTTGAATGATTTAAATGAAAAGTACATATTTAATACATTGTTGAATAATACAATTCCAAAACTTATATATATATAGGAGCTGCTAGAAAGGGCTTGTCCTGCCTTGATAGAGTTCAAAATAGACTTCGTAGCCTTGTAGGAGATGCCCTTTTCTCCTCCTTGCAACCTCTATCTCACAGAAGAGATGTTGCGAGTTTGTCTCTGATGTATCGTTATTTTCATGGAAAGTGTTCAACTGAGCTTCAATCTATGGTCCCCCCTCGCCAAACTTTCACAAGAAACACTCGTCTAGCTGTAAACACTATCAATAATTTCCCCCACTCTTTATATGTGCCTAAACCTAAACGTAGATTCCATGAACAAAGCTTCTTTCTTAGAACTGCACGCCTGTGGAATTGTCTTCCGTTTTCCTGCTTTCCGGCTGACTACAATATGGTTGTGTTCAAGTCTAAAGTAAATAAGTTCTTGATGAGTCGTTCCATATAAGTTATCAAATTTACCAAATTTTCATTACGGATGATTACTATATTGACCAATTTCTACTGTACACTCTTTAACCCTTATC
>NC_136498.1:36322727-36362727 GCF_053919585.1 Euprymna scolopes | reverse complement strand
GAAATCCGAGCCTCTTGCATGCGAGGCAAGCAGTCTACCAACTGAACACAAAAGAATCTGTTATGTGTTGAAGTTCGCATCAAAGAGGCTCGGGTTTCCAATCCCGAGTTCGGATATGTCTAGCCGATGAGCCCAAATGAGGACGAAACTCGAGTCTTAGACATAAAGGTTTGTGACTGTCATGTGGCTCTTGTAAGCTGCGACGTTGTTTGACTGTGGAAATAATTATATAATCTCTCACATTCTTAATATATATATATATATATATATATATATACATATATATATATATACATATATATATATATATATATATATATATATATATATATATATATATATATATATATATATAATAGGAACTTGGTCTGTGTTTGTCGGTGTGCTTGCCCAATAATTATGAAATTTCAAATGCAGATATTTTATGTGCCTTGCGGTATTCGTAGATAAATATCGATAATGTATAATTGAATTAATGAAAGAAGGAACAGACGATTTTGACTAAAGTTAACGCATATTGCAACCTAAAATCACAAGTGCATGTGAGAAGTTTTGTTACCACACAAGTCAATAGGTTCGACATATCACATCCACAGTATGTTTTTCATTTTAAACTAAAATTCAACCTATTACTGCACAAGAAACAAGACCATGCGAATAAAATAAAAAAGTAGGTTGATATGCCAGAGGAGCATTCAAAAAGAAATGTTTTCCTTTTGATCACAATTGAAGCATGACACTTAACTTTTGTATTTTACACTTCATATAATCAACAACAGGTTTTCTACAGTGCGATGTAGACTACAATGTATTTTGAACTAATACACTCTGCGGAGGCCCTGCGATGGATCTCCAACTAGAGCAGCCAATCAATATATTTAATTCAGAAATTCGCTATTTTACCGATTTCGATGACAATAAAGATATATCTACTATCTCCCTACTAATATATATATATATATATATATGCATATATATATATATATATATATATATATATATATATGCATATATATCATATATATATATGAACATAAGCCTGAAAAATCATAGAATGGATGAAACCCGGAATATTCAGTGTAGCTTAATCGGCATATATGTTTTATAACTTAATATATATAAATATTTAAAATTAATTTTTCTCATTTACTTTAATCCAAAATGCTGAACTCCAAAGCATGAGAGATTCTTCTGGCCAATAGCTATCGTGTACATACATGTGAATAATACGTCAGCGGTAAAAGTTTGGTGCTTTAGAGTGAAAGATTTTTGGACCCTCAAAAATGTTTGAGGTGTGTGAAGATCTCGTGAATATTTCTTAAAACTTGGGAGTTCTTACACAAAATGTCTACACCCGTTTTGCGGTGTTATTTTGTAACTTATGTTTGAGCAGTTTTTGTGGACAAACATTCTCCCTTCCCTTCGGAAGGATAGTATCGTTGCTACTATGAGTTATTACATTCAGTGTCAGTTCAAGTTGTCTACCTGGGGCATACACTTCAGCGCTTGGGGGTAAGAATTCCACAACATGACCCTCCTTCGACACGTAGGCATAAAATGACAAACATCCAGGCGTGTACTATCTCAAACATCGGGCATCGGTGGCCACTTATTGCAGTGCCAGATCTGCACTATTGGATACATGGATGACATTTGATCTATCCTACAGAGAGCACTCTCGAAAATCCATTTAACAACTTTCAAGGCGATTTCGTTTAATTTACGTCAACCGTCTCCGTGTAAATAAAAAAAAGGCAACAAAAATCTAGAAATCGGTCTTACCTATCTATATTATTTCCCTTTTTATCTTTGTCCTCCCTCGGTAGTTAGTAACCGACGCTGTACCTCGTTGACGTCCATTATTTTCAAAAGTGTCAAAAAAAAACATCTTAGTAGAACACTTATAATTATTATCCCTCTTTTTTCTCCATATTTTCTCTCCATTTTGTTAATGTCTGATTCTATTTTATATAAACATTAAATTCGGGTAAAAAAGTGGGAAAATAGTGTCTTTTAGTTTCCGTTCGTTATTACACTTTACAGCCTTTAAGAATAAACTATATAAAACACCTCAATAGTTTAAGATAACTGCATTGGGCCAAATATTAATCAAATATTTACTGAAATTATGTACCCATAAAAATCTTTGTGTATATATATATATATATATATATATATGTACATATATATACATATATATATATATATATATATATATATATATATATATATATATATATATATATAAAGGAATCTGTAAATTGTATCATTATGTTGACTCCAATTAAGCATTAGACATCACATGGAATGTTCATCTCTCAGCTGGAAATAAAAACGGTGTAAGACTCTCATGAACGTGCGTCAAACTTAAATGCGTCATTAAATTTGTGACAAAAGTCCACTAAGTATTGTCGTGATAATGCAGAGAAATAAGTTCTAGAGTACAGGAAGTGTTTTGTTTTAATTATACTCCTCCCGATTTCATAGTTCCTTGCCGTTTTTAGCGAAAGAAATAGATGTCTATTTTCGGATGACTCTCCGATGATAAAATGCGCCCTGAACGACATAGCACGGCCATCTTTCAATGGTAGCAAATAGGTATTGAGAATGGATCTTACTATGTAGAAGGAATGAATTACAAATTGAAAAACAAGCAAAACGTTTTTATGGTATTAATACTGATTCGTAGCCCTTTAGTTTTTTTAGATTAAAAAGTAAGAGTTTATTAAATCAAACTAATAAGGAATATATCTGTAACAAAGCAAACTTATCAAAATAGAAAAAGCTTAACTATTATTAAAAGGTGCAGTCAATTATATTAAATAAAAGATGATGAATACAAGTTACATGTCACTTTATTATATCATAAGGCCAATGAAGAATAAAGACAAGAAATGGGTATTTTATATATTAAAAAAAAAAAATGAAACAAGGAAATGTTTCTTTTAACTTTAAAGTACATTTTAAATAGTGTTAATAAGTCTCCGGTATTGCTTACTATAATTTTCTAAATACATTACCAATATTTAACTTAACTCTACTAAAAATGCAGCAATAACTTATATATATATATATATATATATATATATATATATATATATATATATATATATATATATATATATATATATATATATACATACATATATATATATATATATATATATATATATATATATATATATATATATATACAGTGATGATCATATGTATTGGCACGGTAAAATAAAAGTTAAATTTTGTCTAATAAATTCTAAAAAAGGGATTAAATTAAAGAAAATAACAAAGTATATTATGTATTTTTAACTGGCCTTTCCGATGCAGCAATCGGATTTTAGAAAAAATAAATAACAAAGGAACAACAAACATAATTGCAAAAAACCCTTGTTCAAAATTATTGGCACGATTTATTTAATAATCAATTGTATAGCCTTTGGCCTTGATTACCTTCCTCAGCCGATTGCTGCATCGGAAAGGCCAGTTAAAAATACATAATATACTTTGTTATTTTCTTTAATTTAATCCCTTTTTTAGAATTTATTAGACAAAATTTAACTTTTATTTTACCGTGCCAATAAATATGATCATCACTGTATATATATATATACATATATATACATATATATATATATATATATATATATATATATATATATATATATATATATATATATATATATATATATATATACTAGCAGTTCAGCCCGGCTTTGCTGGGGCACTATGTACTGTTCATAACTGGCCCTATGTGTCAATACCCTTCATGTAAGATTTCAAATGATCAGACCGAACACTGTATGAGAAATTTGGTAGAGACTGCTGCAGAAATTATTTTATTTACTTTGACCCCAATTTTAACTTCTTAACATTTATTGTTTTTGTGTCAAATCAATGTAAAATTTTTCACCCATGTCCAAGTTACCTACATCTAAAATTTCAAGTGGTTAGACCCAAAATTTGCGGAGGAGTTTTGAAGAATCTGCAATGGTCAACTCTTTCAACTTTGACTTTTTGGCACTACAATTTTCGCCCCAACACTGACTTTTTGTTTGTTTGCATGGGGGGGTCATCATTTATCAAGGCTCAGGAGACACTCGGGGATAAGGGTTATTGTGTGTACAGTAATCAATGCGATAGTATCGTACTAATAGTTAGTATTGGGGATTTGATAAAGTGTCATTACTTATGGAGGCGGTTCATCAGGAATTTGTTGGTGTTAGACTTGAAGACATCCTAGTTGAATTCGGGGGGAACACAGGCAAGCGGCAGAGAATTCCACAACCGTGCAGTTTTAAGAAAGACGCTTTGTACATGGAATCTACGTTTTGATTTAAGCACGGATAAAGAATGGGGAAAGTGGTTTTAGCTAGTCAGGTGTTTTTCGTGAAAGATTGGCGAGGGGGGTACAAGAGAATGGAGCTCAGACAAGCACTTGCCATGGAAATAACGATAAAACAGAATGTCTGATTACCCGTTATTTCAAATTTCAAGAGTTTAGACCAAAAATTGATTATTAGTTTGCTAAAAACCGCGAAGGTTAATCTTTTGAGCTCTGGCCCATTAGTAGCTTAATGTTCGACCCACACCGAGCAAAAAGCTTGCCATATCTCTGAATACGATTTATGTAAAATATCAAATGTTAAAAAAAGAAATTGACTGAGTAATTTGGTAGAGACTGCAGAGGTAAATCTTTTTTAACTTTAGCCGCAATTTTTGCCCCTTAACCTTTATTGTTTTGAGCTCGAATCAAATGATACAATTTGGGCTATGTCCAAGTAATGTACATACACTCCTGAAAAAAAAATGGGCCAGGAAAGAGATTTACAATTTATTGCACAAAAAGCGGCATTACACAAAATGCAATTAAATAATAAACGAAAATGAGTAAAAAATATAAAGAGCAAGATATTTACTTTAATAAAAACTTAGTATGGAATGGAATTGCCCTTAGATCTTTTTAAAAGATCAATTCTTGTTATCATGCTCTCAACCAACTTGGAACACTGTGAAAAGGAGATGTTATTCCATTCTCTTTGTACTGCTTCTCATAATTTTTCTTTGTTGGAAAAAGTTTTTCTAACTAATGCACGAGATATTATAGCCCAAATATTTTCCAGTGGGTTTAAATCTGGGCTTTGGCCAGGCCAAAACATCACATCAATTGAATTATCAGTAAGCCCCTTCTTTGTGACTTCTGCTGTGTGTGCAGGGGCATTATCATGTTGAAAAATAATGTCATTGTTCATTTCTAACTTCTGGATGCTTGGTAATAGACCTCTTTCTAATATTTGAATGTATTCTTTGGCATTAATTGACGCATCACATCTGATAATTTCACCAACTCCTGCAGCAGAAAAGGTCCCCCATACCATTATTCCTCCGTTTCCATGTTTTACTGTGGTTTTTATGCAATTCGGTGAAAATCTTTCTCCGGATCTTCGGATGCAACGTTCAGGGGCATCACTGGCAAGGCAAAATCTTGATTCGTCCGACCAGAAAACATTTCTAAACCAATCTGCATTTTTCGTACCATAACATGATGCAAATGTCTTTCTGTCGCTGATGTTCTTCTTAGTTAACAAAGGTTTTTTGCACATCTTTTTGATGAAAATCCGATTTCCTTCATCCTTCTGGATATTGTCACTCTAGAAAGAGAATTTCCTTTTGCTGTTTCGAATTGTTTGCTATTGTCAACATACGTTTTTCTGCGATCCTTCAAAACGGTCATTTTAAGCCTGTGATCGTCCTTCATTGTGGATGCTCTGGGTCGACCAGAACCAACTTTCCTGCTCACTGTGCCTTCAATTTCAAACCTTTGCCCAATTCTCTTCACAGCTGAAAGAGATGTTGCCACCTTTTCTTCTTTCAAAATGTCGAAAATCTGCTTGTAAGTCAAATTTGCCTGTCGTAATCCTGCAATTCGGTTTTTAATTTTTTCGTCAAGATGTCGTCTTACTTTTCTTGGACTCATCTTTAATACTAATAATCTGAAAAATACTAAATAACAGCTAATTATTAGCAAACAAGCGATAAAAATTGTTTTCTTTCCAATTTCAATTCATAGCCCATTTTTTTTTTGTTCCAATTTTAATCATGGCCCATTTTTTTGTTCACGAGTGTATAGAATTTCAAGTGTTTAGACACTAAATTGCCGGAGGAGTTTGGTAGAGTTTTCAAAAGTTAAATCGTCGAACTTTGACCCCCTGTAAATAAAACGTTCAGGCCGAAAACCGATTTGAAATGTTTTTCCAAATATCAAGTACTTTATGTCAAATCTCGAAGCTGTAGATTGAACATTGATAGAGTAGTTTGGTTATTAAAATGTAAAAAGACAGACGGATACACACACGGACAGACAATTTCACTTTATATATATATATATATATATACATATAAATATATATGAAGATGTTGTTTTAATGTATTTTATCATTATATTTTCGAGTTCTCGCCACTTAATTTTATTTAGACAGAGAACTAATACAACACATTTACATAGTAGATTAAACTATTATTATATAACACTTAAAATATTTGGCCTCTCATAATACATTTTTATAAGATTCTAATATATAATCTTTATTTTTAAATCAAACCAATTTCTTATAAATATATTTAGCCAAGATTATCGTTAGCGAAATTTAGCATGTTACATTAAAGAATATATTGCATATACTGATTTGGAAACAAACAGAAAACTATTGAAAAACCCTCGAGCCCTTCTCCTTCCACTTCCTACGCCTGTCTTGTTCGTGGCTGATTCGCTACTTCCTAACATATAAAACGTTATGACATACTTTACTGAAAGGCACTTTAGTTATAATTGATTAAACTTGCGCGTCGTTTCAAAAACAAAGTCATGCATGGCACATTGTTTTAAGAAAAAAGTCTGCAAATTGCTTTTCGATTTTACCTTTTTCCTTTCTCTACTTTCCATTTTTTTCTGTTTTTTATTCAGTTTACATTTTCATAAAATGACTGACCTCGAATAAGGCCAGCGGTTTCGGATCGCCTGACAATGTCGTTTAAGACTTAAACAGTAAATTTACTGTAGTAACTTATAGCAATTTTGTATACGTTAATTGAATAAAAAGAGATATATTTTTTTTTAAATTGAGTAAAAATTCAATGATCTTTATTTTCGATGAGTTATACGTGAAAATCAAACATATATATATATGTTTGATTTTGACGTTTATATTATTATATATGTTTGATTTGCAGTGTAATTACAGAGCATATAACAAATATCTGTTATATATATGCATATATTTTTGTTATATATATATATATATATATATACATTTATAATAAGTTACAAAATATATATGGCGATGAAGCTACACTGAATATTCCGCGTTTCATCAACTCCGGGACTTTTCAGGCGCATAAACCTGAAGAGTCCTAGAGTGGATGAAACGCGAAATATTCAGTGTAGCTTAATCGCCATACATATTTTTGAACTTACTAACTAGCTCTACCTACGTATTGACCACTTTTGAAGTAAATAATTAAAGTTTACGCATAAATTTTACTTTCGTATATAAATTTTATGTGAATAAAGGAAGTATATGCATATATATATATATATATATATATATATATATATATATATATATATACTTATTTTGAGTAAATTCTGTTTCCACACGAGACTCCACATATGAGAATATATAATGAAAAACTATTGAAGAATGCAGACTATAATAGGAACATTCAAATGATAACTAGCCAAGAATTAATGCTTTGTGCAGCTGTGCTTATTTTCTGACGTACTTTTCAATTCACGTCCGTCGTAGATCCAGGAAAGACATCCCTCATCAACCAATTAGTCGCATATAAGCGACTCTGGAGACTTGAAGTTTCAGTCAAATTCTGTACTATATTGATGCTGCTGAGTTTACACAGACAATTAGACATAGTTTCTAACTTTTTTCTCATGGTTACATTACTTATTTTCCTTATATATGAATGAGTGGTTTTCTCTGTTTTTCTATATTGTTCATGTCTCTCTAGTAGCTGTATAATTGCCTGGTTAATACAATTTTAATTTAATTTTATAAAAACCAATGCAATAATTAAATGAACACATTTATGGAAATATTGATTCCGAATTATTTGTAACATTTTTCAGTTTTGGTATATAAAAAGAAATAATAGCATATTTTAACATATCGTTTAAAACTATTATACCCCCCTCTTAATTTTGTGCTAAATATATCTGACAAGCTATGTCTCTGGCGTGTTTAGTAATACATGTCACACAAACTGTATCACAGGTTTTAACAATTTCTGCATGATTTTTACACTAATTAGAAATAAATATCAATTTGTTAATTTGGAAGTTACTTTGTAATCCACTTTGTTATCCTTTTTTATTATTACGTTCTCACCCCAAATAAGGCACATTGCCACTTTGATGTAATTGGCTACTATCAGGGACATAAGCTACAGGAGTAATATGTGGGGAGTTGGGCAGCAAGATGTCGGTTCACGTTACACTTGAACTTCTGCATGTCAGTACAGTTGGGGAAGCAGGAACCCGGAAGGAAATTCAAAGGTCTAACTGTTCTGGGGAAGAAACTACTGGAGTAGAAGGCTCTCTTAAATTTAGGAATCTCTACTTTGAAGGGTGGGGTTTTGCTGCTTGTCGGGTTTGTCATGGTATTTACGTCGAGGGGGTACAAGTGATTGCAGTTTGTCGGAGCATTCACCGTTAAAGTCCTTGGAGAACAAGCAGAGGGATGCTACATTTCGTTGATGGGGCAGAGGCTGGACCGATAGATTATTTATACCACAAACACGCTTAAATGCATGACAAATCAAATAATAAATTCTAATAGAGAAAGGTACTAGTTAGATTCATGACATTGCAACACATAGGAATTATACATATTCATAGATTTGTTGGATGAAAAGAAAATATAAAATTCTGATATACCCCCTTTGACTAGGCATCATCGTTTTGTACCAAATCAATCAATGAACGAAATAATACATGTAGAAGATTCGCTGCGACATTTCATTCACAACTATTAGTAGGAATGTATAGATTTGCTGCTATATCCCCTCACCGTTTTTATGCTCTTGTTACGATCCCAGAATACCATCAAAAACCCTACATGAGGCAGGACTTTAGACTACCAGAAAGCAACCTTAAATCAATAACACTTAATATCCGAATAGATGTTTGAGCTTGTACTGTCATAGTTTTCCGGGTAAGGATCTATTCCATCTAACACTAATCCTTGAAAACTATTTGCTCTTAAAGAAGATTTTTAATATCCTCATATCAGTTGGCCTCATGCCTTGGCTGGAGCGATTTCCATAAAGAAATATTATCCATTACCGCGTTAACCTATTGATGTTCTATACATGAACTGAATATGCATAATAATTAGAGCTATGACAACAGAATATTCTTTTCATTGTTTTAACTCTTGAGTATATACCCGTTAATATCTTATATGTTTTTATATAGATGGATGTGGTTCTCGATTGATTAAGTGTGTCTAACTGTGTCGGATATATACCCGAGAGTAAAAAGTATGAAAAGAATATTCTGTTGTCACAGCTCTGATAATCATAAACACAAAAGATAGAACAAAAATCAACATGGTTTGGTGTTATTCTTTTATTTTGAAAAGATATATTTAAATCATTTCATTGTTTTATATTTCTGACCTATATTTAATTTTCTTATTAATTAGTTTTTTTTTCTCTATTAATTCTGTTTAACTTGACAATGGTCAGAATGTGTTACATCCTCTTATGCCGCCTTTTTTCAAGAATTCATCATGTAGCCCCCACTTCACGTAGCTCTCACTTTTATTAAATATCTTTTTCAGTATAGTAGAACAAACACCCAATTTATTTTATTCAAATACTGAGCTTTTATTATTGAGCAATTGTTTCGTATTTTAACGCACTTATAGATATTTAATTAGTAGCCGGAAATCTAAAAAAAAAAAAGAAAAGAAAAAATATAAATTAGTTTTCGTACTTCTAGTAGCCGTCGATTGGATTTTAAGTGACCTCTTATTTTCCAATGAGCTATTCATAAATTTATATCACTTGAGTGTAACCAAAACCAATCAGACACTACTACTATTTAAATAAAGATTGTATACACACATAGATTTAATAAACTTGCAAGTACTACTATCTTTTAATAGTCTATATCAATAGTTTTTTTTTTTTATATTAATATCTTTATATATTGCTAGCGTGCCGCGGGCGTCGCATCGTCGTAAATTATGCTTAAATATGATATTTTTAATTAATGCAAATTTTTAATTTATTATAAGAAAACTAATTCTTTTTTTAATAGTATATTGTACACAATATATAATAGTGGTACTGAAAGTTTAAAAAAAAATATGACTTCAGTGCTATCAGCTAGAATCAAAACCAAAACTAATAACTTTCTACTGATATTCTGTACTTATGGCTTTATTTAATGTGAATATCAGAATATGAGACTTAACGAAGTTTAACGTGTAAATGTGCATTTTCGCGTGCGTAGAAGAGTACTTACAATAGGCTTATAATTACCAAGTTACAAACTGTTTATTATCATCCCTTAGCAGCAATTTTTACCGGCTAAAACAAAATCGAATTTCTTTAACAAGTTAAACTCCTTATTTATCAAGTTACATGTATGTCGATGAAAACATACTAGTCTAGTCTTTACGCACTGTTTCGCACACAGAGTCAAAGTCACACACACACACACACACACACACATATATATATATATATATATATATATATGCGTTTTATTTTTTATTACCGTATCTATCTGTTAAGTTACATTATTGTTTTGGCTACACGGCCGTTTTTTTTTGGCCGTCTGTAGCGTCCTCAGACTTTTACAGAAATGTTCGCTATTTTGGGATGAAAAATAGCGAACATTTCTGTAAAAGTCTGAGGACGCTACACACGGCCAAAAAACAGTCGTGTAGCCGAAGCAATAATCTAACTTAACAGAAAGATAGTGTAATAAAAAATAAAACGCATAATAGCTCTACAACAGTATTGAGCATTTTCTTCAGTTTTTATTAATTACCATCTTCACTAAATATATATATATATATATATATATATATATATATATATATATTTAGTGAAGATGTTTCTTACATGTTTTTTACGGACATTTTATCTTTCTTTTACTAATATTATTGGACTTCATTGTTGTTTCCTTGTATCTATTTGTGAATTATTCCACGCATTTCTGCCTTTTGTATTGCTTTGGCTCATGTTCCAATTACGCGATTCCCTTGGATTTTATTTGTTCGAATGGAAATTTAATTAACTTTCTTGGATTCTGCATTTTTGGATTTTACCGTCATTGGATATTTTGCCCTGCACCAGACTATCCATTCACATGAAATAACTTTTTTTATTCACCCTATTTTCTCTGCTTCATTTTTTGTTATCAAGTAAGTTCTATAACTTACTTGTAGTTTCATCAAATACTTTTCCAAGCAAAATCCGATCCCGCATTTTGCTAAATCATACCTTTGATGAGAAAGAATATATTTCTTCGAAACTCCACGGATTAAGGACTATCAACTTATTTAGTTTTATCTTTTGAAAATTAAATTTGGTCTTAACTCTTTTTCAAAGTGTTTTTAGTATGTTTTATTAACTAATTGTCCTCATGTATGTATATATATATATATATATATATATATATATATATATATATATATATATATATATATATTTCATTACATATCATGGACATTTTTGTTTATTAAATCTATTTTTCATTATTTCTAACTTCCGAATAAGGGTATTCACTTCCGGTAAGAATTGACCGCCGTAATTGGCATAGTTTTGTAAGTCTGAGTACCTTTCACTCTGTCTGGATTCATTGTTAAGGATAGATTAATCTTACTGGTGTTTAACAGTTTATATAATTGTTTTTAACCTGTATATTTTCCCTTGGTTTATTATTCTAATCACTTTACACACATTTCAGAAGTGAAGACAGTTATTCGAAAGTTTGGAAGTATCAAAAACAGAATTCGTAGACAAAAAAGGTCTATGTTATATAATGAAATATACCTAAGAAAAAAATACTACATAAATGAACGCACTCACTTTTTCAGAACAAATGTACAAACTAGAGAGTAATATCTATAAAGCAATTCAATATAAATATTCGATAAATTAGAAATTAAACAATCTTTTATTCGGCAAAAAATAATACAAATTTCACATCTTCCTTATTCTATGAAGTTTCAAACAATTACATTTATCCCTAGAGCAAGGTATTTAGCCAAAGGAAATTCATAGGCATAGTATATATCTTGCTAATTTGCACAGCAATTTAAAAAAAAATACAAATTATCCAAGAAGTCATATTTGCATCAAAATTCATAATAATGCATTACAATCAAATTTCTATTAAGTTCTGGTTTAGATTGTCATTGGAATATTAGTATATAATTCATATATATATATATATATATATATATATATATATATATATATATATATACAGAGAGAGAGAGAGGGAGAAATAAAAAGGAACCAACCGTATTATGTGATCATCAACGTTTCGTCTTTATTTCGAGACTTCCTCTCGATGAATAATAATAAAGAGGAAACGTTGATGAACACATAATACGGTTTGTTCCTTTTTATGTCTCTATTTTGTCGGAATACTATTTCCATTATTTCCATCATATATATATATATATATATATATATATATATATATTTTCAAAAATATATACATATTTCAAAGGCGTATCAGTGGTTTCATTGCATTGAACCAATCATTAAAGCGGTGTTTTCTCTGTTTACTTCGCGTTGTTTCGCCTTTTTAAAATCGCTTTTGATTCGTATTGAGTTCATTCATCCTTCAGTTATTGATGAAACACAATGAAACCACTGGTACGCCTTTGAAATATGTATATATTTTTGAAATAAATATATGTGTTTTCAGCTCTATTTTATTTTTTTCATCGCCTCCTTATATATATATATATATATATATATATATATATATACACATACATACATACATATATATATATGCATGAGTGTGTGCGTATATATACATATATACTTCTTTTTAGTTTACAGAATTATTCCATTTGCAAAGTTAAATTGTTATATTAATATATATATATATATATATATATATATGAGAGAGAGAGAGAAAACAGACATACAGACAGACAGAGAAGGAAAGGGAGAGAGTTATGTGGTGTATATCACTCCGCTTCCTATGCATATGGACAGTATACTATCGTCTCATCACACCACTTATTCCATTTGGCTACATTTAGTTTCATATTACACAACATGAGAAAATATAGGCAAATAACTGTTTCCTCGTTTAGAGAATTCGCCTCAGATTTCTTTTAGCATCGACTTTTGCATGTTTTACCACTGAAATATCGAAACCGCACAAAAGGAAAATTTACAAGTATCTACGCAAATGTCGATCACGACTTAAGATTCTCGCTAATTAAAGCCGAGACAAACACGCTGCCCAAGCCCATAATTTTATCTAACAATTTTCTTTTTCTAAGTTAATCAATTGGTATTGTATACACACGTAACACAACTTTTGCTTATTTTACAACCCTCACGATATTTTATTTACAAATTATCACTGCATTTTTTCACCACTTTTTTAACGTGGCCGCACTCACTTTTTTTCCAAACAAGTGTTACACGGATTACATCGCTCAGTATATCTAGTTATCTAGATCCAGCACAGCTACTAATTGAAATGTACACATTCAACTTCCAGAATACTGCAGAATGCAGAAACATTTGCGTTGATTAAGAAAGTTATAATTGATCCTTTTTTGTTCAACATATAGAATCATGACATATTTCTGAGAAAAATATATACACATATATTTAATATTTTTATATATATGAATTTGATAACTGAATATACATGTGAATGCTCTGTGAGGAGGAACATCTTAAGCTATATATATATATATATATATATATATATATATATATACATATATATATATATACATATATATGTGCGTGTGGTGTTTGGAGGTGGTCTTTCTTCATATGTGTGTATGTGTGGCGAAGATATATACCTTCTTCAACGGCTTTTTTTACTTTTTCAATCTCGGACTAAACAAGTTGTGACTGAGAAAGTCGCAAGGAAACAAACGATAGAAGAAATTTTACTCAACATTTTTATCAGTTTTTAAGAAAATGAATTCATTACCGTCATTTCTAAACAATGCTTGCATCTTGTTATTTATACAATTTAACTTGCACTTATATGTGTTCAGAGAACTGCCGTGTCGAACACGTGTTTCAAATGTCTCTCACGCCGCCATCTGGAAACTCGTCCATTTCACGACGGCACGCCTTGCCGGTTCTCTGCCACCAAATATTGGTATTTTTTACTCTCTTTTTTTGTTGTTATTCTCCTTCGTTGTGATATTCACTTCGCGAACTTGCTCGGCTATTAGCATATGTGTTATGTGGCTGTTGTCGTGCTGTTACACGCGCGTCTATGGGTTCGTTACACAGACACACATATAAGTCACTTTGTGTGTGTATGTGGGAGTTTCTTCCCTATAGGTTCCGATACAGGTGTACCTATGTTTTGCGAATTCCGCACAAAGCTAATTTATATGTCTAGCAGTCTTCTTAGAAATGTGTTGTACAGAACTTCATCCGATACATATCAAAAATCAAAAAAAATCCCATATTTAAAATAGCTTTTCTCACATATAACTAAAAATAAAAAAAATATATATATATTTACAGAGGAATACTTTAAGTTACACCGGCAAGGAAGATAAAAAAAATTCAGCGAACCATTTCTTCTTAAGAAGTAGTTTTATTATAATCTAAGGATATGGCGCCAATAGTAGAGCGTTTGACTACAGATCGATTGGTCACCTGTTCAAACCCGGGTGTATCTTATCATCATTTATTCCTTATAAATGAATTTAATTCCAGATAAACAAAACATTTCTTGAATTGCATATATTAAAACTAAAAATGTATCAGAAGTATCTTTTCTAGAGGATTCATCTTTAAGCCCAAATATCAGTTGACGTGATATAGTAAACAAACACGACATACTTAAATGAACGACATTACCATTATTATTATTTTTTCATTTTGTCGCAGATTGGTCTACCGAGAAAATTATTTCTCGTAATATATAAGAATCAATAGAGGATTGATTCTATAATACTACGTATGCCATCTGCATACTATTTTAAAGCATATTGTACAACCGGGCAACGCCGGTTCGTGTCCGTGTAATCTACAGAAAAAACTGCACTAATGAATAATCATAGCAACTTCTTAACTAGTAATGAAATCCATGTGCCCATTTTCTAAAATGTTACCTATCTACCTCATAGAAATAATATAACTTTAAAGGTATATGTCCTTTTTAACATAACTTTAACTTCATATTTAAATTATACCTTGATTAATTAGTATTTCTAAAAGAGCACATCAAAATGTTTTCTCTCTTTTCTTAATGTGTATCCTGTATTTTGAATTATCAATAAATACATTATTATAATAAGATATTGTAGAAATCAGTAATCTTCTTTTATTCGTTTCGTTGGGAAGGAAATAATTTGGTGCTGGAAACTGCTTGTAAACTTAACATTATCCGATAGGAAAGAATTTCGCGCATCGCATTAAATTGATTATCTTTGCATTTTTGGTATTCCTTCGAAAAATAGCAATTGCCTTGCTATAGAGCACGCAAGCAATGTGCGCAAATGATGCAAATTCAATGGTGCGTTCGGATTGAGCATGAAGAATAAATTATAGATGAATACGATGGCAAGCAAACACCATCCAAAATGGTGGAAGGAATATTTGAAATAAAAGGAAAAATAAAGTATCGCCGAACTGGTAATAAAACCAACAACGGAAGGAACAAGAAGAAAGGAAATAGCACTCATAAATGAACGAATTGGAACAAAGCAAAAAAGATGCACAAGCAATTGGTGAGAAATCAACGCAATGCAAGGGATATTGAAGCCAGACAAAAAAATGTGATTAGCGTATTTTCTTTCTACTAAAATAAATCATCCACAAAAGCCCATAAAAATTATATGGAAACGTAAAAAAAATTTAAACAACAAAAAGATATACTAACAAAACTATGATAGATTTATATAATTAAATTGGAAAGATATCGTCCAGAATCGAAATCCCTATGTGAAACTAGTGAAGAACCAAATCTATATGTATAAGTTAAATCTATATATATATATATAAGTTAAATTGTCTGTACGTGTGCGTGTGTGTCTCTGTGTGTGTACATTTCCCCACCAAACTACTTTGACAATATTCAGTCTACAAGCACGAGATTTGGCATAAGGGACGTTGAGATTTGCGGAAATCTTTTAATCGGTTTTCGGCCAGACATTAGGCCGTCAAGGGATCAATGTTCCATGATTTGACCATTGAAAACTCTACCAAACTCCTCCTCTAATTTAAGGTCTAAACACTTAACATTTTGGATGTAGGTTACGTGGACATGGATAAAACATTTTAATTTCATGTGAGCCTAAAAAAACTAAATATTAAGGGGATCAAAATTAGGGTCAAATTTTAAAACAAATTGACATCTGCGGTCTCTACTAAAATACTCAGCCAATCTTGTGTCTAAACATTTGAAATGTTATTGAAAGTGTATTCAGACATGGGTCAAGTTTTTAATCAGTGTTTTGCCGATAATTTAGCTGCCAAGGTGTTAAAGTTAAAAAGATTTGACCTTTGCGATCTCTAGCAAACTATACAGCTAATGTTTGGTCTAAGCATTTGAAATTTCGCAAAAACTGTATTCGACATGCAGCATGATTTTAGTAAATTTTGGGGTGAAAATTTGGCTACAAAGAGGGCAAAGTTGAGAGAGTTGACTGTTGAAAACTCTATCAAACTTATTCGCTAATTTTGCGTCTAAACACCTATAGTTTAAGATGTAGGTTACCTGGACATCAGTCGAACATTTTAATATCTATATACATATGCATATAAAGTTATGGACAGTACATGAGGCCCGAGCAAAGCCGGGCTGAACTACTAGTAATAAATACAATTGTAATCTAAATAGTGATACAATTATAAGTAAATCACAAAAACAAATCGTGAGTAACGATATTGCATATAGTCATCACATCTGGTTCGATTCTGTGCAAGCACCAATTAAATTATTTACATTTTTACGAATAAGAGGACCAGCCGTCGATATCCGCGTTATTACTCCATTGAATGAGCAGATCCACACATTTGGCTTTCTTAATGATACGTTTGCGTTAATAGCCAACCCTTAAGACAGAGTCACTATTCAAGGAATGCAATAATATAGTAACCGTAAGCCCGTAAAGATTAAATACACAGGAAAAACAGATCTTTACCAAAAGCGATTAATATACAAAGAAATAATATACTAGATAAGTGGGCGAAGAACTAATTCAATCTACTTGTAACTTGTTACAGTGGCTTTCAAATTAATTTAAGAGAAGCTTAAATGATGCATGTTGATAATGTTTATGTTATTTAATTATAAATTATATGATACTCGAAATCAATTATTATATGTAGTAAAATATAATCTTCTGCAGTTGTCAGTAAAGTATTTTCTCTATATAAACACACACACACATATATATATATATACATATATATATATATATATTTTAAATACGCGAATATATATATATATATATATATATATATTAAATTGTAATTCAATGAATTTCAAAAAACTCTCATTGAAATGAAATGAAGTGGTTGAGTTTCATATCCAAAAATTTTTATTATTCTAAGCATGACAAAGATGCTTTAGAAAATTAATCTCCTTAACCTATAGAGTTTTGATGTCTACCATCTCATCAGAGGAGAGAAAATATTAGCAAATAGTTATAAAGGTATGCACACTATTTGCTAAAGTCAGTGAGATATGTTTATATATATATATATATATGTGTGTGTATATGTATATATATATGTGTGTGTGTATGTGTATTTGTATGTATATGTATAATGTGTATTGTGTGTATGGGTGTGTTTGTATATATGTGTTCATATGTATATTAGGATGAATATGCACATGTCTCACCTCACCTCCTACCACTTACCACTGCCTGCTTTCCCTAACACTTCGCCCCACTAAAAATAATATAAACCTCTAATGAAAAGGTTTCCACCAGACTTTTAATTTATTATCGCTGAACCCAAAACAAATTTAAACAAGCACTTGCCCGATTCGGATATATACACAGCTATGCGGATTACCGAGTATATAGCTTGGCAATTATTACCAAACGGATGTAAAGAACGTATAATATGGATTTTACCAAGCAAGTTGGATCAACAAAAACATTCATATCCTTTTTCTACAAATACTCCTGCTACAAGACTTCTGATAAATGTATTCTTTTCACTTCGACTTTCCATGTCTCACTGACTTTAGCAAATAGGGTGCATACCTTTATAACTAATTGCTAATATTTTCTCTCCTCTGATGAGATGGTAGACATCGAAACCCTATAGGTTAAGGAGATTAATTTTCTAAAACATTCTTTTTCTTGCTTAGAATAATAAAAAATTCTTTGATATGAAACTCAACCACTTCATTTCATTTCAATGAGAGTTTTTTGAAATTCATTGAATTACAATTTAATTTATTTGCTCTATCTTGCATATCGAGCAATTCTTGTTTAGATGGGATAACTTATAGAATATTACTGCCAGTAATATTTTGTAAACCTACAATCTCACGTTTACATAACCACTGATTGTTAAATAAAAACTGTTCCGAAAATTTTGCAGTAATATTCAAGCTCTAGTCAGAGAGCATTTCAAAATTACAGTTATTTATGTATATAATTTCTGTGTGGTTGCGTGTATGTAAATATATATGAATGTGTATGTGCGTGTGTTTAAAAAGAAAGAGAGAGAGAGAAGAGAGGTGTGAACTACTGCAACTGGGTACCTATATTATCTATTATGGTCATGATTTTCTAATCAGTTATTATTACCAAGTATAAAAAGACATAAGTCAATCCCATTTTCTGTACAGTGTTGTTCATTTCCACAGAAATATTCCTTTTTGTTTTGTGATATGCACAAATAAATATATTCTGTAATCACATAATCAAGCACAGATATTTTGCCATCGATAATTCTTTATTTGTAGTATTTGTTCAGCATTTATATTCGAAAAAATGAGCATTTTTCATATGCTTATCAAAGATAAAAATTCAAAAAGCGTGGTTATACCCATCACTTTATTATTCTGACATATAACTTATTATTCTTTTTGGCTGTCAGCTTCGACTGGATCATCTTACGGTCATCTATTGTTCCTGGCGAAATTGAAAAGTTTAAATTGAATACATTAACGCACAGGAAGTGGATGCAGTTGAGGATTTCTCTAAGAAAGATACCAATGAGTGTAGGAATTATCAACCATGTAATATGAACAAGACGCAAATGTGTTGCATGTAAATGTTTGGTTTGTATCAATTAATAATCAGATGGTCGTGATTTATTTTTTGGAGGGGAACATACTTCAGCAGAGATTTCATAAACCGACCAAAAGTAACACGGCAAAAATTACATCATGTATCCGTGGGGGCATATCTCTTTATAGTATAAAGTTGTTTGGAGAAAATGGAGTTAATTATAATTGAAATACATTATGTGTTCTGTCTTGAGAGAGGAATATCAAATGAATAAGGCAAAGACAAGTATAGAAAAGAAGTATCCATATATTAATACGAATAAAAAATATATTTTCGTTCCTATGCTTTCACAGCCCAAATGTTATTGTATATATAGGATCACCAACAGGATTCAGGTTAAAAAAAGAAACAGTAATTTGCTATGGATGTTATATTGGATGCAGAACTCGGACACATTATTAGCCTTCAGGTTAGGATAAAAATGTAAAGTTTATTCTGTAGAAAGATTGCACTGCGGAATCCACATTCATACCACACGTCTAAGGAATGGAGATATGTTATGAATTCCTACAAAAAATAAGATATATATTCTAAAACTTCACTAAAGTGTATTGCAGTTAAAACAACGCTTGGTAAAATATTGTTAGTCTGCATAAAAGCCGGCCGTCCAGAGAATTGAAATATTTTAAATCGCTAATGATGAACAGAATAATTTGTAAAAGTGATGAACTATTACAATATTTATATTTACCATGATCGGCTGGGACATTTATATTACACTAAAACCACGTCCCAAGTTTACTTTCTCGTAGATTCCCTGAGTTCCCAATCCGAAGAGCGCGAAGTGTGTTCGTGTTGTCCAATCGTTCTACGTCAGATTGATTTCGCTGGAATCATTCAATGTTAGAATAGGATAGATCGTGAAATTTAAGTAAAACTGTTCATCTAAATTTATTTTCTAATTTTCCCACATTGTTTTACTACATGCAAAAGTGTATTACAAACGCATACTTTTTTCTTTTGTTTAGTGTAAAGCTGACAGATGCTTAGGATAATGTTTCGATGATTTCATAATTTGGTTTTGTCCTCCGATCATGACAGACACCCATTCAGAAAAAAAAAAGCGTGAAAATTCAAAACGGCATGCATGACGTAAAGGTCAAATACACTTGTAGAGTCATGAAAACTAATTTATATATTATTTCTGTTGACAAGCCAATGTTTCCTGTTCACAATTGTCCAATTCACAATGTTCATTACCTTTTCTTTATTACTCTGTTTTCTCAGGCGAAAACATCTAACGGCGGAGCGCGAAAAGGCGGAAATGCCGTCTTTTGGACCGACAATCTTACCGGAGCCCGACACATCCCCACCATCTACACCCATTGGTAAGAACGTTCAAGCAATCTTTTCCAGTATGTATGCCCGATCAGACGATCTCTTTCTACTTCATAGCATTCGTATAAGCTTTGTTGTTTTAATGTTTCTTTGTTTTCTTGTTAACCTTTGAATCTGTATCTTTATTTATTGTTTTTTTTTTATTCTGACTTTTGCATCCTTTTTGACTTTCTCATTCTCAATATTTATTTATCCCATGGTTTTGCGTCGTTTTACTATCTACAATCTAATGTTTTCTATTTTTTTAATTTGCCAAGCAGGCTAGGGCGCGGCAAAAATATCGGAACAAAAATTCTCATAAGTATTACTTGAAAAATACGTAGTAGAAACTGCTATTCAGTCGTTGAAAATGCCTTTCAACTTTTATTTTCTTTTGCGTGTATACGAAATATTGTTTATTTTACATCGGCTCGCGTCAAATGTCTTCGACCAAGCATTTCATTGTGTTGAAATCCCCCGTTCATATCACCATTTAAATATGCATTTTATGCAAAAGTGTAGCCTCTAGTCATAAAAATGTTATAAAAAAATAAACATTTTACATACTCTTTGTAAAGCTAAGTTATAACAATGCATCTTTATAAATAAGCACACACATAATCGATCTCGACATTATATATTTTATATTTTGTATGGTGTTCAAATAAGATAATGAATACTAGTGGCAAGAAGGCTAAGACGACTGAAAACAACGCTGAGATTAGCGGGAGTACATATAAAACCTGGTGTTCTCAAATGTTCACCCATAATGTATTGACTAGTCGGAACTTCGCATGACTTCACTGATATAACTCGAACTGGTGTGTCAATGTACATATGCTTTATATATTTAGACTAAATAATTGTTAGTTTAGTATTATCTGCACAAAATATAATTCCTTTACTAAATTGTTTATTAATTTAATCTGGGGCATTTTGAATCCATATACATAACCGGATAATCGTACATAAAATTGAATGACGTGCAATTCTCGTTACGTGCTAGTGACCAGGAAATTTTATTTATTTACTAAATTATTTCTCAGCTCATCTGTTAAAAATTTAAGACGGACACCAATTGTTAATTAGGGGAGGACGAATATACTAATCATTACTGCTGCAACAACAACAACAACAACAATAATAATAATAATAATAAAAACTGAAAGGGTCAAAGAGTTGAAAGAAATATAGAAGATAAAGAAAGTAAGGATAACATAGATACTAGCTAGATCACGAAGTATATTACCGAACAACATAAAAAAGACAATAGCAGGTATGTTGATCAGAGAAATGGCTGCTAAGATATAAAGGATAAGAAAAATGTAATGGCTGAATTATACTAAAGAATACTCTTGAATGAAGAGACAAATACATATGAGATGCAAATGATAACCAGTCATATGGAAACTACAACGGAGGGTAAACAAAAATATAGAGGAACATTAAAACCTAAACCGGATAACTGTAAGCTACTCCTCAAAAAAATATATATACAGTCGTCATGAAAATCTACTACCTCAAATTGTACGGATATTTAGGATGATCGAATTAAGATGGAAGTCACTGAGCAGATCTCTGTAAATGAGTTTAAAGAGGACTGGAACCTAAAGAAGGTATGTTGCCACTAACATTCTAGTGAAGACTAATAAAGAAATCATTTGTAAAAGTACGTTGCGATGAAGCAAATACATTTGCACATGTTATCAATACAGATGGAACTCCTGAGTATATGGAGAGAGTTATGTCATCTTGAATCCAGGGAATACCACATATTGTTGTCAGTGAGTAATCTCTGATAGTGAACGGCGTGAGAAATCCTTGTGATAAATATATATAATAATAAAATAATAATAATAATAATGATAATGATAATTCTCCTCCTCCTCCTCCTCCTCCTCCTCCTTGATGTAAAGGTGGAATACACAAAAACATGCAAGCAGTTGCCAGACAGTTTTAATACTAATAAACAATAATAATAATCTGTTTATTGTTTTATTTATTCGACATTTTAGAAATTGATTTCAGAAGTATTTATTTGTGACCAGTGTTTTATCGAACTCTTTTTCGTTGCAGTTCATTATTATTACTTCATCTCATATATAAAGTTCTACCATATTTATTTAGAGCAACTTTGATTACAATGACTAATACGTATGATAACACTAACACAAAATACTGCTTGATTTAAATCGTGCCATATACAACGGTAAGATTCTGTTCGGGTTCCACTTTACAAATTCATATACTGGTTTCGAATAAATAATTCGTGTATTTATATTAATATTTAAACGATGTTTTTCTGCAAGTTTTTTTTTTATGTAACTTACTATAGAGTTAGAGGCAATGCACCGTGAACAACGATTAGATTTAAATAACAGCATCTAAAACATTTTTTTTTTATATTCTATGAATTATTTGACAAATCAGATAATATTGAAAGGAGGCTATAAATCTTATAAGCGATTCCACATTTCTTCCGGTCAACTCCCTATGGGCTTCATGTTTTAGATTTTTTGTTCTGATTCATTTTAATTGGTAATTTTTTCATCGTAAAATGCTTGATTAGCTTCGCCTTATTTCGCCAGGCCATATATACATAGCTTTAATCATGTCAGAAATTAATATTCATATTTAATATTTAACATTAAGGTACAATGAGTTCGATATTTTACCGCCCTTTGACGTAAATATTGTTGTATTTAGTTTCTTTTTATATCGTTGTTTATTTAATTTTTTTTTTTTTTATTTCAGTCAAACTTTTTTTTTTGCTTTCTTCACGTATTTTTGTACTGTTTTGCTTTCTGTAATTCTAATTGTTTTCAAAAGATTTTAATTTGCTTTGTTTTGTGCCTTTCATATTGTTTTTATATTCGTTTCCATGGAATTTCGATTACATTTGTTTTTTATTAAACATTTTTTGTTGTTGCTATTTTGGTTTATTTTCTTAGCATTTCTTTCGGTTTGCAACTTTTTTCTGTACTTTTTGTTATTGCTCTGCATCCGTTCGCATTTCCTTGCCTGCTTTACGGTTTTATTTTTTTTTTACAAAAGCTCAAGAAACGTTTAAGAAAACTATGCTAACAAGTAAAATTATATAAAACCTATGGTTTTATTTTGAAGGAGTGTGTAAAAGATAATCTACAGGAGGCGTATAACTTTTTAAGAAATAGTTTTGCAAATTCAATTAATACCTATATTTAAACAACTATTTTATTTATAGATATTTAAAAAATGGTTCTTGCTTATATAATAACTGTTTTCAAATCTCATTATTATATGCAAATAGATATAAGGTTCATCTTATATAATTGTTGATGTAGAGATTTTAAAATAGCGTATTGTTATTATTTTTTGACAATGAAAATATAAATTTAATTTTATTATGAAAATTTCAATGTAAAATTTTGCTTCTTAGACTATTGTTAGAATTTAAACAAGAATTTCGATAAGGCATTAACTTTAATATATACGCATGTTAAACTTGTGTTGTAATATTTAACATATAAATGTTCATTTCTTTTCAAACTTTTAGTTTTACCTCTCATTATTTATTTGTGTTTTGTGCCTTTATTTAAATACCATCTTTGTTAGTTGTTTTTTTTTTGCTTTTATTCAAAATAGTATTTTTATTAGAAATTTATTTGTGAGATAACAATATGTTGTCTTTTATTATCCAATGCATTTGTATAAGATTTTTATGTTTAAATTTTAAAATGGCAATCCAATCAAACATACTGATATGGGTCATCTTAAAAAAATTATTAATATTTTTTAACACCTAAATGCTTTTTTTGTTTACTCAAAGGCGAAATGGGAGTTTGATTTGATTCTGATAACAAAGAAAAAAACATTAAATGTGCGTACACAGTGTCTAATTTCGTAGCATGATTAGTTTAAAAAAAGCCATTAATTTTGTAATCTTCTGAATTACCCTATAATAGCTCTATTAACAGATCATATGGAACAACGAGTTCTTATAATCTGTAGCGTTTAATATCTTCCATGGATTAATAATCTTATTGCATTAGTTATTTAATACAATATATATATATATATATATATATATATATATATATATATATATATATATATATATATATATTGTAAATTCATTATAAGCATCAAATCAGCCGAGTACATCGGACAATGCATATATAATAAGTAAAATTACAACACAAAGCAATCTGTTACAAAAATAACGCAGAGGAAATTGGGACATAAGAACATAGTTTTCGTTACATATAAACTGCTTGTAATACCATTGTAAAAACACACGCATATCTATGCATATATACGATATTAATGAACTGAATGATATATATTTAACAAATCATTTGAGTTCCTTACTTTCAATAATAATATATAGATCTTTTCAGATAGAGAGAAAATGGTAGAGAGAGTATATGTAGCAAGAATGAGTGACCTTCAATGATATACCTTAAATTATATTAAAAACGATTTCTCTGCTATATTAAAGATTGTAACTTAGTAAATGCATTTGTTTTTTTGTTTTTTTGTTTCATTTTACTTCAATCGACCGTATAAGAAATGAAGATGCTGCTCTTCCTGGGGATGAGTCTTGATTTCTATATCAAACACATAATTATTTTAATCTTCCATTTGATTTCCTGTTTACATAAAATACACTGAATTGGTGAATCCGTTGAGAGCCTAATTTCTCTCTTCACAAATTAACCATTTAAATATGTTTTAGTATATATTTCTTGTAATTACATGGTCTTACCCGATTTATGAACAATTATTCTTCTATTCGTGTAGAGTATCTCGTCTGGTGCTGTTATTTCATGCTAGGTTATATTGCAAACACTTGTACAAAGAGACGTTAGACACTTGAAAACATTGTCTAGTAGTCATTCACATGTCCTTCAGTAAGCCTTCCAGATCTCTCTAGTAGGCATTCAGTTAGATAAATTAAATGACTCATTAAATAGGTATATTATAATAAGGGCTCAGATAAGAGAATATTCTTTTCATTGATTTGTCTCTGGAGTGCGTATCCGTTAATATTTGATGTTTTTATATTGAGCGATGGTGTTCTCGGTTGATTAACTGTGTCTAACTTTCTCAGATATATACCGAGAGTCAAAACAATGTTAAGAATATTCTGTTCTCATATCTCTAATTATAATATATACAGATGCCCTAAAATATTATTCAAACAACGCTACAAATATAAACGTGGTTTAATATAATCACTATTTTCTGATCAATAATAATTATGAATTTGAAGGCCATATTCTAATTACTAGGACAAAATCATGGCGGTCGGGCTGACCTTTAAAAAAAGGATATGGAAAATGCGGTTTAATTTGCGTTAATAATTCCGTTTCGAACTACGAACTCTTTTAAACGTCAGGGTTAAATGCTATCCTAGTTCAAAGCTCGAAGACTTTTATAGGCTTCGATGGATCTGCCCGTTTTAATCTCTGATTTGCAGATGGGCGAACAAGCTGTTGCTAATTTTAAAATGGTCGTGATTGAACGCGCAGAAAGAAGGACAGTTGTCAGAAGTGCTTTGTTTAAATTAGAATTTTTAAATGGCGTGTTTAAATAAGCACGATGAATTAAAGGGATGAGAAAGGGTGAGGAAGATGAACGAATTTACCTCAACGTCGATTGATTTAGCAAACGCAGAATTGCAGCATTATTTTGAGGTTAAATCGAGGTGATAACTAATCTAAGGGATTGCCAAAGAAAATGAAAGCCAGTAATAAAATAACACACGGACGAGATAAGAGGACACTTAAAAAGGGCAGCATTAATGGTTAATTCGAAACTAGCAAGCGGCTCTGCCTTGTTCTGAAGAAATGCACTTTGAAATAGAAATTCAGAGCTTTTTTTTACAAAGATTCAGACAAACATTTGATTGCTTCATTCATGGCTATTATTTTGGAACAATTTATTTAATATATTAGATTATTACTGAGTAAATAACACCCGTAATTTAATTCAATATAACGAAATATCACAATTATTATTTTATAGTAAGATTTTCGCTACTACGTAATTTTAATTAAAAAAGAACAAGATTTCCTATGAACAAACACGAACGTTATATCTATTCAACATGTATGCAAGGATTTAGACATGAAATAACTCTGTAATGTTGAAAAGTAAGTGTTCGATAAAATGACCTTTTTACTAATCCCACTAAGGCAATTACAATATTATCAATAATAAAAATCAGCTACTATTAAACGTCGACCACTGTTCGCATAAAAATACTTAAAATACCTAATCAATTAATCCAAGCTATTAGAATGACACAAGTAAAAAATACTTAGTCAGTAAAATATATTAGATAACATTTCACCGTATTGAAAATGGAGCGTACTTCTAGTTGCAAGTGTTTCGTAAACATGGTAAAATACATATACTATAAAAACCATATACATTTCTTAATGCGACAACTAATAACTGTAAATACTACTACTACAAAATCAATACTTATATTTATTGTAATAATAATAATAATAATAATAATAATGAGAATAACAATAATAATAATAATGATTTATAGATTACACTAAAGATATTGGAAAAATAAGAACCAAACGAAACAAATATCCTAATAAATAATATCAGATTGTTTAGTAATGACGTGCATATAGAATTTTGAAGTAATAGATAGTTTATTCGTGTGAAAAAGAGAAGAGAAAAACTCGTTCATAAAAAGGCCTTAATCTCCAACAACAGAGCTGATAAAAAATTTTGACAGTGATAAAGGTCACAAATACTTAGGAATACTTACAACTGATCAAATAAAATACATCGATATGTAAACCAAATCACAGCCGAATAGAAGAGAAGATTAATGGTTATTCTTAAATTGCACACTCACAGTCCAAATACAGTTTATATCATAAACGCCAGAGCAGTAGCTATCGTTTGATATACCGCTGGTATACTTGACTGGAATGTAGATTAAGTAAAATAGTTGGACATAAAAACACGTAAAATATTAAAAGGTAATGCTGCTTTTGCTAATAAATGTAGGGTAGATTGATTATATCTACCTGGAAAATAAGCTAATCGGCTCTTACTGTGTTAAAAGTATGACGACTATGAAAGACGAAATTCTGAGTGTAAAATAATAGTGTTTTATCTACGAAGTGAAAACGGGAAACATACAAATACCTAACGTGAAATAAGAGATAAGAAAAATTATCTGAAACTGAACATTCTTTAAGAATACTAAATTTAGAGATAGTGGCAGATGTAATTAATTGTTGAGGAAATATCTTAATCAATCTACTGAAAGCTCTTTAATGGCAGCCCAGGAACCAGCCACTTGCACTAGGTCGAAAAAATTGCGGCAACATTGATGTGCACATTGAATAATAGAAGAAAAGACACATTAGCGCATATATTTGGATGTCCTCTGGTAGTTCAAAGTCAAGATAAGAAAAGGAAACACAGCAATATCGTTCAGTTACTACACTAGATAATATGCGAATTTCATCAGTCAGACCACAATGTCAAGTAGTATAAATTTATACCAGACTTGCTACAGGAAACGACAATGCCACACTTTATGAGATGCGCATACACACTGATCAGGTCCTTGAACGTTCCAATACTGATTTAATTTTCTTAAAGAGAAAAATGAAGACTTATATCATCAATGACATAATCTGCCCTATCCAATATTAGAGAGCAAGAGATAAAATATGAAAAAGCAATAAATATCAGGATCTAAAGTGTAAAGTAGTTAGATTATGGAAAGATAGAGAAGTCAAAGTGAGCTCCATCGTGATTGAAATTTCAGGGACCATGAGGAAAAGCCACAATAAATAAATTAAACATATTTCCGACCCGAATATTTTTTTTCCAATTCTGAAAAATGCTTGGCTCTTGGGAACGACGAACGTGTTATGTTAATGTACAGCATACTTGTCCAAAGTATAAGGGATTGACCTAATGTTTAAAAAAATGTAAGTAAAACATACCAGATTAAAGATTATTATTATTATTATTATTATTATTATTATTATTATTATTATTATTATTAATAATAATATTATTAATAATATTTTTTTTACACTTTAACTCTACTACACAATGTAAAACAAATGGCACTACTATAACTTCATGAACCAAGAAATTTACGCGAGCGCTTGTGCGAATGGCTAAGCCCAGCTCAGATTTCTATTCGACGTGTACGAAGTTATGTAATTCCGTAATCTTAACACTCGAATTCCTAAAATATATCAGCAGTATATAAAGATAACTGGTATTTCTGAGAACTGAATATAATTTTTAAGAGTGAGCATTATTGGAAATCTGGATAACATGTTGTCACTTTAACCCGAAAGAATATGTTCTTTGACAATTAACGTTCTGTGGTAAGGAATCATATAAGAAATTCTAATAAATAAGAACATAATTAAATGAAAATAAGTTATCTGTACAATATCGATAAATTAATAAGTCCTGAGATGATTTTAGGACATAAGTTATAGTATGGCTAAGAATATCAATTAATATGCGTAAACAAACTGAACAAATTTCAGCAGTTGATTAATTAAATGTCGGGCATTAATTAGCTCTTAAGAAAGACACCTTCTACAACGTGTATTGTGCTTATGGATTAACTGTACATAAATGTTTTTTATACATAACTAGCGGGTGGTACCCGGCGTGGCCCGGGTGTTTGTAGGTGTGTATGTCAGAGCGTGGGGTGATCAAAACAACCCTGTGTAAAGAAAAAACGTTGGCCGGGTGTTTGGAAGTGTAAAAGAAAAAAGTTTTAGTAACAAAGTAGGCTTGATCCCCGAACCTTTGACGTGGAGATGGAAACGAAATGGGGAAAAAACCCTGGGCCCTAGCTATCTCGGCCACGAGAGAAGAGGTATGAAAAGTCTCTTAATTTCACGTTTATAAAATGAAATTAACAGTTGCGAGAAACTTAAGTCGCGTGATGTTTGAGCTTGAAATATGACGCGGCTTCAAGCCAGTTTTCGCTTGTCTTATACTGAAAAGCGAAAGATACATGGGACGCTCTAAAAATCTGGAAAAAAATAGTGCGTGAAAGTCGGGTGAATTAAATAGACAGGCGACCCCCGTTCGTAACTCATAGCTATTATCATTTAGATATGGTATAAAAAGTTTTAAGAAGGAATGAGCCGACCGAGAATCCAGCGAAAAAAGCCTTTTACAGACATACACAAAAAACGAGCATACATACCTACATGATGATTGCAACGTCTTGTCAAACGAATGCCACTCCCTCAGACACTTAAAGTTCATGAGCCCAAACATGACTTTTTATTTTAGTCCTAATGGTGAATTCACCCGCTCAAGCAGGCATGACACTGAATATGGTCATTGAGATCAATTTACATACTTCCAGCATTTCAAGCCTCCACGTATCACACTTTTTCCATCGCCACAGGACCACTTTTATAAACAAATGCCTGAGGGAGTATCTATACACAGATTATGTTACAGAGTCTTAGCTTTGTACGACAGCTAAGTCTCTCTCTCGGTTCAAAATGTTGAGATCCAGCAACAAGCAAGAGCAAGATAGCCAGCAACAAGTAAAACTGCAGACCAGCTTAATGCGGGTACTGGTCTCTCACTTTATGGTTTATACATACATACATACACACATACATACATACATGTTCGCTTTTATATATATATATATATATGTATATATAAATATATAGATAGATAGATAGATAATTGTTCAGTGTTTATTTCGTAAGCAGACACAAGGAATGCGAACAAAAAACCAAGTGTTACCAAACTAAATGTTACTTAAATCTTACGTTTTTACATTAAAATGTAATATTGCTTGTATCTCATTTAAACAAAGAAGACGATAACATATTTTATGATATGAAACATAATTATAATATATTTCATACATGTCTAAAACAACTATAAATTCATGTATAATTTTTAAAACCTTTTTTTTTCCAAGGAAGGCAGCACTTATCAAGGCCCGGAGGCCACTCCGGGATAAGGGTTATAGCGTGTACAGTAATCAATGGGACACTATCGTAGTAATCACTAGTAATTGAGATCTAACAAAATGCCTTACTTTAGGGGCGGTTCAACGGAACCTAACAAAATGATCATTTAATGTTGAAGTCTGAACGCACGGTAAAAAAGAAAACAATGAAGTCGAGTAATAAAATTTCAAAAAGACTGAAAGAAAAGGAAAAACAACTCAATGTAACTAAAGGTGCGCATTTATGTCTCAGAAGTTTTAGAAGAGTGAGAGAGGAAGAAAGTAAAGCAAACATATTGTTGTCTGCATGTTTTTTTTATGTAGGCTTTCAAAACCTCATAAACCAATAGCGGTGCTATGCTATGTCCTTATTATTATTTTTTTTACTAGTCATTCAGGTTTCATAGAACAGTAATGCTTTAGGAAGGAAAGTGAACGAGAAAAAAAGTAAAAGGGAAAGAACGGATGACGCTTTTTTTACTTGGTGAACAATTTTTTAAGAAGCGATTGTAGAGTTTTGACCGTTAGTGGCGTTGAAATACAAGCACGTTACTGAAAAAAAAATAAGAATTCAAACACGTGATACGATATATTGTCCCGTCAGAAGATATGACAATGAAACATATAAGGGAACTGTTACCAAATAGAGATATTACGTTTCTTAATTTTTTAGACAACGATCGGATAGTAACATAACTATGAATCTTCGGATGACTGTTATGATCTAATATCATATTCACAACGTTTCGGTCGATATAACCTCCAACCTTCTTCAGCTGTATCTTGTCGAACCCAGGAATGTTTTTGTCGAATTCAGGAATTTGGACAGAATTTCCAATTGATACTTTTATTTACTTCATGGAGAGAGCATGCTATGGTTCTCTCAGATATAACTGAATAGAGGTCCTAAGTAACTGGAAACTGTATTTTTTCGATCGACCACACTAAAAATATAACCTGCAACCGTAAAAAGAATTTCCTTTTTACAATTGATTTCTTCTAAGTACTCTAATTGTTGTGCCACAAATTGTCTTGTGAACTCCTTCCAAATTCACGAGTTCGACAGAAATATTTCTTAATTCGACAAGATGCAATATATGAAAATATAAAAAAACCAAATTATTGTGAAAAGAACAGTTAAGATGAGAATCGTAGCCCGAGTATTCGAAATAATGCGAAATATAAATATATATTAATGTTACATCACCAAAAATATTTAAAAAAAAACTAATATTAATTGTCATTGAATTATGTTAATGTTTCAGCAGTAAATTGGCTATTTTTACTATTTACATATTATTTATTTTGATAATTTCTTCGCCTGTTTTACTGTATTCAACATAACACAACTCACGTAACGTTTCTAAGAATTAAATTCCCTCAAAGTTATCTGATATTACTAATAAAATCCGCCTACTTTTTATTACTGGCAACATTAAGTGTATACGATATCAGGGTTTGATTTTTGTACAATTAAATACTATTTAACTATACGCTAATATATATACATATAAATGATGTTTTTATCTTCACGGGAAGCGAATTTAAATTAAATCACAGAAAAATATTTTTATTCTACTAATATATGATTTATTTCAAATATTTTTTTCAGCATTTATAATTGAATAACAATTTCGGACATATAATCCTACAGCAAGAGTGCATATGTCGTGATATAGTAGTGAAATGTTTAAACTCTTTGCATATTAAATTAAGCTGTATTTCGGCTATAACGCAACGAATGCTGCTTTCAAGTGATGTGTTGTCTAGTTAATCAGTGTATACATAGGGTCTGTACATATAACGAAAGATCTAATTGGTTACAATCGCACGAACGAGGTGGCTAATTAAATGCCAATTTTTTTTTTAAATATTCGTTCAACAAATATTTCTCTCAGTAAATAAACAGTATCATTTGCAATTTTAAAACGCTGCTCGGATGCTCATAATAAAATTGGCAAACCAATCTGAACTCAAAATAACCGACAGTTGTCAAATCTACAATTAAAGAAAATAGAGTTGTCCACTACATCTTTTGATATTAAAAAAAACATCCTATATTTGTTTTAATTTTACACCTAATACACAATTCTTTGATGAATGTATATATCCTTCATTACGAATCCGACAGGTTATGAAATAACTATTCATTTGCATGTAATCTGTTTTGCGCAACTGGTTAAAAACGATGACACTGAGGAACATGCAGCAGGATGTGATATTTCATTTATTTCAACAAAGATTTTCTCACTGAAATGTCAAACCATAGAGTAACCTTAGTATGTTAGACCGGAATTTCTTAAACAATTTATTAAATACCCTGTTTTATTGACAGTAGTGTTTTTGTCTGAATTCAGTAATTTCGAATGCAAACCAAACAGCTATTAAATTTGAAGCGTTGTCTTGTATTAAAGAATACTTCTCTCATTTCCCTGGTTGAATACGCACATTAACTTTACGTAATATCACGGCTATGTTTGTTCGTTCGGTATGTATGTTTGAATGTTATGCAATAAAACAAAGGAAAACTGAACTAGTTTTTTACGTAATGCATTCGATGATCAATATATAAAACACGTGTTGTTTTGTGGACAATAAACACACAATATAAACATATGTGCAATGCATGATTACAATGATATCATGTTTAGATGTTAAAACATTGCGAATTTTCTTATAATTTTAAGGAAATATTGTTAACCTATTTCCGAAATAAATTATTAAAACTAGCATGGCTACTACATTTACGTAGTCAAATGATCTCAGAAACAATTTAAGTACCGTTCTTTTGCGATGTCCTAATTAATTTGATTGCAGAATCTCAGGTGTTCATCGAAATTTAAGTCAATCACATCATGGCCCAAACGCGTTCACTCATTTGTCAATTACGAAATTTTATTTAAAAGTAAAACATTAAAAAATTCAGACTCAAATCTGAAACATGGTTCGTAATTATATAATTAATGTTATTTTAGTAAAGTGTTATTTTAAGTAGAGTTAATATTAAACAGTGCATTATATTTTTCCCCGCGGTCGTGTGAAACTATTGCAGTGCACTGATTGTGCAGTTACACACACTAAAACTTTGCCATATATTACATAGAAAAATTGGTTTAGGTATACGCACGCTATAAAAAAATATCCACTTCAAATCTTAATATAAAATTAAAATGAAATCAAAAAGTCTTCACAAGTATTTTCTGAGAAAAACAACAATAAAACACATAAATACATATCAGAGTTCTACACAAATGATGCTTCATACAGACGTTTTAAGTAAATGCTATACCACCTATAAATGTCGACACAGAATTGATATACTTATTATTTAATGCATAATTAATTTTAATTAACCTGATATGGTGACAATTTTAAACGTCCACGAAAACAACGGTTTTTAAATCAATAGACAAATCAACAGCTTTTGGTAAATATCATATTTTTTTCATTCATGACCTCTCACTGCTTTTGGACAAGGATAATTCATAGTGTATCCCGTAAAACATTTTTAAGTAAATACAGTTATTTTTCTTTTTTACGTACATGCGAGTAACCACTTATCAAAGCCTGAAAGCCAATTAAGGATAAACGTTTAAAAGTGTACGCTTTTTACGGAAACAGCAGCTTCTTCATAGTTATTGGTGGGAATAGGATTGAAATATATTATGTAGGGATACGCCTCAACAATAACTTGTATACATTGGACTTGAAGACGACTAATTGACGACTAATTGTAGTTAGCTGGAAAGCAAGTTGACGGACAGAGTTCCGCAAACGGACAGTTATAGAGAATAATCTTTGTTCATGGAATCTGCGTTTAGATATAGGCAGAGGTAGACATCGTTGATAATGGTTGTAATAAGTTGAGTGTTTTTGTGAAATATTGGCAAGGGGCACGATGGATTAAAGCTCAGGTGAGTACTTGCCATGAAAAAGAGAAGATTCCAACGTCTCTTTTGTGCCAAAAAGGTTGTAGTGAATGAAAAAATGCCATCACCTACTAGGTGTCGAAGTTGATTTGGACTCTATCCATGCAGGTTAGGGCGTGCAGAGCAGCTTCTGCCCAAATGTGGCGACATTACCCCTATTTTAGGGCCTACCTATCTTTATACAAATAGAGGATTGCATCAGCAGTGAGATATCTACTGTAGTTGTCGAATGATCCAATCATTTTTCCAGGGATATTGGAAACATTTTCGGCGGAAGGTCGTTTTCTAGGGTCTATATCATTGCATCGAATATGGGTTTGTATATTCGTTTCATTCCCCCGTACATAGATTCTGGTGTCATAAGCAAGTATACTCATACAAGATAATTCTATCAGAGAGATCATTTATGAATATCAGGAATAATAAAAGGCCGAATTATCAATCCGTGTGGTACACCTGCATTTATATGATGTCTTCGGGATGTACAACCATCCAGAACAACTTGGATTTTCTCTTGTTCGGGAAGTATATTTTTATGTTGAATGATCATTAAGAAATATAATCGGATTATATGTACGTGAAAACCTTGCTTCTCTCCTCTTATGCAGTGCACCGTATATTCGTTCAAAAATGGATGTTTAAATTGTATTACACAAAACATTATATGAATAAAAATATAAAATATTTCTTCCCTGAAATAAATGACTGGAAATAAGTAGCACAAGAATAATAATTGCTTATGAAAATATTAATCGAAGTATATGTATATAAATCAACTCAGTGTAATGGTAGTGTTTTAATTAAATAGAAGTTACTAATAGTATCGACGGCGATTTATTCAAGGCGTTAAATTCAGGCATATGATTGTGTCTCTATTGTGTTTTTCATGAGAAAATACAGCAATAATAGGCGTTAGTTAATTCTAAAATTGTGTCGTAGTTGTATTATAAACATGTTTATTGGTGTAAATAGTAATTGGTTGAAGTGCATGTAATAGAGATATGAATATAAACGAGTATCACTTATGTATAATATCATGTAAAAATAGTTTATGTTTTAGTACCCCTATAATATTACTCTAGATTTACTTCGCTTTAATTAGTTATACCTATCTGTCGTTACCCACAGTTTTTTTTAAATATTTGATCATTTTTGTGTTTATATGAATTATACAATTTGCATTTATAGTATTTTTTATTTATAAAATGTAAAATTAGTTTCCGTTTTAGGACTTCCATAATATTAATCTAGATTTTCTTAGCTTAAATTAGTTATACCTATCTGCCGTTACCCACAGTCTTTTTTTGTATTTGATCATGTCTGTGTTTATATAAATCATACAATTTGCCTTTATAGTATGTTTTTTTTTATTTATATAAGGTAAAATTATTTTCCTTGTTAGGACTTCTATAACATTAATCTAGATATTCTAAGCTTAAATTAGTTATACCTTTCTGCCGTTACGAACTGTCTGTTTTTTTATATTTGATCATTATTCTTGTTTATATAAATTATACTATTGCATTTATAGTGTTTTGTTTTAATTAAAAAAATAAGTATGATAATTACGATATCGGCTGATAACAAACATATTAATTCAAATCGATTGTTTAAAAAGTAATCAATAATTGTAATACATGTCGATTTGTTCGGAAAATTATATCATGACATACTTTATATTCTACGTTTTCAAGGTGTTAAATTATTTCCAAATTACGCAAAATAATAGTACACTTCACTTTTTCCGAACACAAACAAAATGACAACGATAAGAATAATGCTAACTTGTTAATCTAATTTAGTTTTTATCTCTTTTATAAATTCGACTTTTAAATGTTGTTTTTTCTTATGTAAGTAGATGTTTTTTTTTCTATGAATATTCGATTATTTATATGAATACTTGTTGTCGCGACTAAATAAATAAAAACGAGTTAATTCGTCTTATTATTTTAATGATTTTTTGTCAAACAAAATGTATCTCACGAATTGTGCTTTACATGTGGATGTTT
This sequence comes from Euprymna scolopes, assembly GCF_053919585.1. Lineage (NCBI taxonomy): Eukaryota > Metazoa > Mollusca > Cephalopoda > Sepiida > Sepiolidae > Euprymna > Euprymna scolopes. The sequence goes on along the minus strand of NC_136498.1, from coordinate 36,325,976 downwards.
ACAGGTGAGACTAATTCCATTGCCGTAAATGTTTTCGTCGTACTAATTATTAATTGATGTTTTAATTGAATTTTTGTTGCTAAGAAAATCGAATTTTTACTTCAGACGCAACCAAGAAAAACGATAAGCAGATCTTATATTCTTCTGTCTCTTTTTTTTCTTTCTTTCCATTCTTTTTCCACATCATATCTTCAGGTGACGAAACATTATGTGTGCAAGGTAATAATTTGTAGTCTACTCATCTTCGCATGCACCCTTTTTTATGTCTCAAACAACGGATCCAGCGATTAATTATGTTTCAGCCTATATCACAAACACGTAAAAAAACAAAACAAAGTTTGTTGCTGATTTCTACGTAATTTCTATAACGCGATTATCTATAATATTTACATCAATTGAAACAAATGGAAAACAAATATACTTTTTTTTATTATTTATTGACTAAATAAGACAAATGAAATTTCTAAACCCTATTATTCACCATTTACTCCTATTGCTTCTTAAGTATGAGGTGAATGTTTAAAGTGCTTCCTTTACAGTAAGATAGAATGGGTTGAAAAAAAATTTTTTTTTGAATTCTTCAAAATGACAAACATGTACATTCGTCATTTATTAGATAAAACATGGCGTTCACAACTGTAATATTATAACTTATAATATAATATCAAATACATACATGCATATATGAAAGACATTTGTCCAGTTTTGTTTTCAAATCTGAAAAATAATTGTACAAAATTTTGTTAGATAGTGATCATCTAAGATCGGTTCAGTTATTAATGCAATTCTAAGGTAAAGCTTATAAACAATGAAAAAAATGATGGTTATTGATTATGTATCATATAATGAGAGGCTGTATAAAAAGTATACGCATGCATATACTAGCTGTACATACCCTGTAATTTCAGGTGAAATTATATTGCTTGACGGACAGTTTAGTCACATCCTATGCATAGAATACCTTCACTATTTCTCTTATTGGCAATTTTCGGTTAGTGAACATATGATGTATTTGGGATACTCATAAAACACACAAATATTCGAAAACTATTGTAAATCGAACCGCCAAAGGGAAATAACTTACACAGATGAAATAAATAAAGCTTAATTCCGTTTATAAATCCTACTTATGTCGACTTCAACGAACAATTGAGAATTAATTCAATTATTAACGAAATAAAAAGTACTTTAAATAATATTCTAAAATACAACACTTAAAACAATGATATTACTAAGAAAGATCATGACACAGAGATAAGTATTAAAATGCTCGCTATTTAATATATAAATTAAGTAACTCCTTGAATGTAGATTTTCTTTTAATAAAAAAGCAATTATGAAGAAGATCATGGAATAAGTTTGTAAAAGTTTGGTTTAATTATGAAAATTAATTTGTGAAACCGTGTACGTTTTTGAGAATATTTCTCAAATTATATGAGAACAAATAGACGATGCGACTTTACTATTAGTATTATTATTTTGTTAACTTCTTAGTGTTGTGCTGTGAACATCGTGTTTTTTGGCAAGAGTAGGCTTTTACACCACAGTTAGTGAGGCTAGCCAAAGAGTCAATTAGATGGAAAGCATCTTTTGTATGCATGTTTGCTAAACCACGTAGAACATACTTCTCTCGAGGAAAGTTTTCTTATTCCACAATCTCCATCCTTAGTTTATGAAAGTTCCGTCAGCCTGTTAAGTTGATATCGTTTGGAGAAGCACTATCAATGATTTGACATTCATTGGTCTTTTTGTTCACAACTGCAATATCCGATTTCCTGTGAGTTATCTCCCGGTCACACAGAATCATGAAATCCCAGAAAATCTTAAATTTCCCATTTTCCATTACCTCCTCTGGGTTATGTTGGTACCATTTGCACTTTATCGAATTAAAGCAACCACCCATGAATTTATGGCTGTGAACAGTTTCCTGCAATTCAGTCAAGATTTCAGCAGTAGTTTGCGTCTCCGTATGTGCATTTCTTTCGTTTTCTCTTTTATTTCATTGCAAAGCATCGTATCAAGTTCAATCACCCCCAGGTGTTTATAGCCTTTTGCATCATGATCTTGTATTTTTAGCGTGTAGCAAAGTGATGTATTTTATATCTCCTCTCTTCCCCCGTTTATGACTAACAACTGCATATTTGAAAATTCCAAACTCTATACCTATGTCTTCACTCCACTAACGTATAATTAGAACCAGTTCGAATCAATGTCCTTTTCTGTTTAACCAAACAATTTCAGATGGTCAATAAACCACATGTGGCTGATCTTCGGCCAATTTTTCTCCGGTTGGTATCCCACCTTTGTCTCTCTTAGAACATCTGTCAATGGTATGAGTGCTATTATGAACAGAAGTGGCGAAAAGGAACCTCCTTGGAAGAAAACGTGGCTGATGTTGCCTGTCCCTAATAGTTTTCCATGTGAAAATAAGGTTGGTTTTCCAACTGCTTTTCGTTTTCCCTATTAACTCAATTTTATTTTCAGCAATTTCTTCCAATTTCAACGTCCTGAGTGCGCATGAATGCGGCACCATATCACAAGCTTTCTTGTAATATCTCCAGGCTATATTCGAGTTTGTTTTTCTCCTATTGCCGTTATTTAAAATATATGTATTGATCGACAATTGATCTATTGTTCCTAAACGACGTTTATTTACACCGGTAATGAACCATTTACATCAAGATAGCCATATAAATTTGAACTGATTATTCCTTTAAGCGTCTTCCTAGCAAAGTCAGGAGAGCAATTGGTCTTTAATTCTCAATATCTGGCTCTTTAGCAGGATATTTCATCATTAAAATCGTTCTTTTCGCAACAAGCAATTCTAGTATATGGCACAATCATCCAGAGAAACAGCAAGCCTTTCTTGGATTCCTGTGACGGATCGCAATCAATACCCATGAATTCTATCAGGTCCGGATCCCTTCCAATTACGATGATCGCTATTTGTTTATCAAATCTTAAACAGAAATGTAAATATCCACTTTGTGTATGCCTACCCAGTCTTTCATTTACTCTAGCGACTCATCCAACTTAGTCGAATTTTGACCTTAGTATTCACTCTCCTCCGTTCGCCCGAACATGCGTTCGTAGCAAAATTTCTCAATAACTATTCATTACAGTTTTCTAAAATTTCATGATGTTACAACTATCCAAGGTTTGTAACATTCGCGGCTTTTTGATAAAACGTCTGGTTGCGTCCCCAGATGTCGAAAGCAGTCAAAATGGCCAAGAATTGCACTTTTCGGG
>NC_136498.1:36290227-36320227 GCF_053919585.1 Euprymna scolopes | reverse complement strand
CGCGAACGAACACCCCATAATTTTATTATATCATATTTCTTCAAACTGAAACATAAATATCAAAATATACTTACGCAGATATATATGAACAGTCTTTATTAAAGTGTGTGCCGATTTCCATTCTATGGAGGCCAGGCGCGAACGCAGACCCCACAATTTTATTATACCATCCCTATTTAAGTTAAAACATACTTATCAAAGTATTATTATGTACATCTATATCAAAAACACTTGTAAACGTTTTTTTTTTTTATTTCCATACTTTGTGGGCCAGGCGCGACCGACGGCCCCACAACTTTAATTAACCACCTTTCTGCTAGATTAAACATACCCATTCCTGTGTCCACATACATATTTTATTATTATATGTATTCAGTTTTTTTTTTTATAGGTAGCCGTATAGGAGCTGATTCCTGACCAGACACACACGCAGACATTCAGCTTTATATATATATATATATATATATATATATATATATATATATATATATATATAAAACATATATCTGTGCCTAAATAAAAACGCGGATTCCATGAACAAAGCTTATTTCTTAGAACTGCACGCCTGTGGAACTCTGTTCCGTCTGCCTGCTTCCCACCGGACTAAACTTGGATTTCTTCAAGTCCAATGTTAACAAATTCCTAATGAACCGCCCCCTTAAGTAAACACTTCATCAAATATCCACACTAGCGTACTGTACTTGCAATAACCCTTATCCCTGAGTGGCTTCCGTGCCTTGATAAGTGGTGATCACTGTGTAAAAAAAAAAACCTATTTGGTTGGATTGACATACAGTCCTGTTTCGTTGTATCACAACTCATCAGTGCCGCTAGAGTAGCACCTCTCCCAAGCAAAGGATCAAACCTAGAACCATCGCGTTAACAGTCGTCAGTTCTACCCCTTGACCACGGAAGTGATGCCCGCAACATTTTTGTCTGAATGTCTTTTTAAATAAACGTCCGTCCGCCACTTTTACAGTGCTCAAACACTTGTTTGTAAACAAACCGCGAGCTTCAATTTTTCAGCCAAATTAAGTAGCGAGTGAGATTATTTACGACAGTGCTTAACCCAAAAAGGGAGGGGGACTTTTTTAAAATATATTTGTAGTCATCGACTACATATATATATATATATATATAAATTAAAACGATTGTATCTACTATATAGAGAAACAGATATTCATAAATTTATTCTAATAATTAATGATGAAAATTCACACAAGTACGATGTATATGAAAATTAACCGACCTTTTCTCTATTCGTCTAAAACAACACTAAACTGAATACGACTCATATAAAACCTATACTTTCAGCAGTTTTATTTCGAAATTCCAAACGCTCGGTTAGGTTATGGGACAATTTTTCGAATTATCCTAATTATGTTTACATGGAAATGTGATGTATTTATTTAGTACTATAATATAACATAACGTTCTATAAAGCATATATAGAAAGCATCTTAAAATGGTGCTAATGAATAACTATTCTGCAAAATATATTAGTAATGCGTATTTTCATATGTTCTAATAAATACCTAATAATCTCGTTATCAATAAAACGCCTGATATTGATCCGATGCAAAAACAAAATATCTAACACTTTAACCTTGGCTAAAATGCTAAAGAACAAAATATGAAGATGATAATTATTCGCCATTTTTCCTGTAGAATCATGGAAATATCATTTAATCTACCCTTACGTTTTTAAAAAAAAAAGGTAACTAGTTGACATCTATTCTGTTATCAAAATACCTTGCTCCCAAGAATGATCTCCTTTTTCAGAGTTTGGATGTAATATTCCAATATCCTTCCTTGGTTAGGAGTAAGACTACTTTCTCTTTTCTTGGTGGTGAAGGTAGTAGAGTACGTCTTTTATTTCTATGATATTATATTCTCTTCCCAATTTTATGGGGGTGTTTCCATAATATGTGACCTTCATTGGAGGGTGTATACATAGTCAGTTCTCATGTTTTTGCTTCAAGGGGGCATTAGCCTTACCAATGGGGAGTAAATGAAGTGTAATATATCTTTGTTTATTATTATACGCTCGGCATTATCAATTCCTTGTTTGGATGCGGAGACTTCCTCCATACGTCATATTTTTATGATACAACATGTGAAAGCATGTCCAATACGCGCTCTTATCAGCTGTCAACCAGAGGTATAACACAATTTCGGTGGGCCAAGATAGGACTGCCACTTCTGGTGGCACCAGCAGCTATGAGAATTAAGAACTTAGCTGCCGAGTAGAGTATTAATGAAAACAAAGAAACTTAATCAACTAGACAGAAGAGAAAAAATATAGTACAAATACCGTCTTTTTATGAATGTATAATGTTTATATAAATACATAATCTACTTCCACCAGGTATTATCTCCCATTTGAAAGCAGTATATCTATATAGTCATTTACTATTACATACCCAAACTTTTTTTGATGGGGTATAGTGTAGTATTTTTTTTTCAATTGTAAAGACATACCAATGCTTTGCTGTGATCTATTCTTTTGATGAGAAGCATGTGCATAGCTTTCCGTCGTCATCCCATTGTCCAAGTGCTATATAGTTTTATAGAGTTGTTCAGTGTATGCTGTTCGTTTATTATCATATGACACTTTAAGCCTAAAAAAATATCCGACTCCGTGTGTGTAAAGTATTTATAATTTAGTTGCACCAAACCATAAAGTGTTTGACCATAAGGTTTGCAGTAAATACTTTCAAATCATCACAGATTCTACTGGACGCCAACCATGTTTTGCCTAGTAAATATCGAAGTATAGTCAGCTATATATTTGTCAACAAATATATTAAAGTGAATAACAAAAACTAAGTTTTAAACTCATTCAACCATTATTTCTGGATCCGTTACGCAAGTCTTAAACTTTTTTTCCTTTTCTTTGCATTTACTTGTATCAATATATGTAGATGGCTAGTTAGCAAAAAAAAAAAAAAAAAAATACGCAATGAGATGTGTTACTTTTTTTTTAATTTCTTTTCCATTTCTATTTCTTTCTTTCTTTCTTCCGGTCGTGCTTAGCGTCTTGCATTGCGCAGTTGTGCAAATAACTTCATATTTTTTGCAAATATTAAAGCGGTTGGTCCTGACAAATTATTCGGGATGGACACGAATCCAGTTCTGGAGATAATGACAATATTCCTATGTAAAAATTAATATGAAGCCACTAACATTTACTAGGAATTTTCAATTTCAGCTTACAAGTCTCCTTTTATTTTCTGGAAGATATACTTAAAAAAAATACTCTCTCTCTCTCTCACACACACACACACACACACACACACACACACACACACACACACACACACACACACACACATATATATATATATATATATACAGAGAGAGAGAGAGAGAGAGAGAGAGAGAGAGAGAGAGAGAGATGCAGACATCAGGTGAATCGTATCGCGCCTCTTCAGTTTGGCTGGTACGCTCCTTACCTAGTAAACAGGGAAACTGCGCTACATATTTCATTACATTATCGACAACTACGTTCAATGCTTTTTGCGAAGAGCGACACATTACATTGGATGGCACCATTAGCAATCTTTGCCATACCAATAAAATAATTAGCTATCTTACGAAATGTAATAATACAAAAGAGCTGCTTTGCTGCAACACTGCTCCTCATAGTAGCTTGGCATGGCGAGTGTTTTAAGTTGTACATATTAAAACAAACCGCTTTATACACAAGAAATAAACAGATCATCGCCCTCTTGAAATAATTCAATGTCATTCATTTCAAATAACATGGACAACGGAATTAAATCTTTTAATGCTTAGTGTCGTTAGCCTAAGAAAATTTCGAAATATACTACAAATGTTTCTGTCAGAAAGAAAAACACACTGGTTATTATCATTATATATTTTGATTATTAAAGTCAAATATATAGTTAGTACATGCAAACTCATTATTAATAAGCATTATTTCACGTAACATGTTTTGTAATATCTAATATATAATGACATGTTCGTACAATGCGGACTTCACTCAATGAATGGCTTTCATTTTAAGCGTCTCTAACGAACAATTTAAATGAGTCAGGAAAAATTACTACTGTAACTGTTCACATAATTTAATATAAACATATATGAATACGCACAGATAACAGATGTATTAAATTTCAAAGTATTAATCATAATCGTAGGAAACACATTTTTAAAACAAACATATTTAGAAGTATTTTATAATAGTTGTTTTTTTTTATTTTAAAGAAGGTAATATGTCATCCATTTCTTGTAATATTTTTCTTCAATTTTAGCATGTAGTGCATTATTCTGTTTCTTTTAAACAAATTTATTTTACTTTTTGTAGTTGTGTTTTATTTTGGACTATAAATATATACAAACGTCGATGTATATTTTATCTACGTGTCTTCCAATGTGATTTTTTTCCTTTTTTGTTGTTGACAGAGGTGATCAATTTCAATTTATTTAGAAAAAAAACAAACTATACTATTAATGACACACTAAACAATATATGATATCATATTTGTACTTGCCACCGTTACGGTGCAAAAATGCATGAATTGTGTTTCATTTTCTTAAATATTTAATAAATTTATGAATATTCTATCCAATAACACGCACCAGCATGCATATATATATATATATATATATATATATATATATATATATATATATATATATATATATGTGTGTGTGTGTGTGTATATATATATATTTATATAGTATACGATCTTTTTTATAAGAAATAATCCACGTGACAAAATATATTTATTTTCGTTCTCTCAATATCCTCTATCTACTTATCAGATATATATATATATATATATATATATATATATATATATATATATATGTATATTAACTCTATACAACTACATTTATTTTAACTATATATATATATATATATATATATATATATATATATAATTATATATGGTTATATACATGTGTATATAACTATATATACATACAAATATACACACATTTGTAAGTGTGTCGATATATATATATATATATATATATATATATATATATATATATATATATAGCGCATGGCTGGCCTGCATGTAAGACCGCTTCAATAGCAAATTGTTCATTTTATATTTATGCGCATCCGCCATGAATCACTATCAAATTATATTTGTGTACTCTTATGTTGCATATTATATTTTTGCTATTACGCCGCTTTGTAGCATACACAATATTTTAAATTACATAAGTTAACACATGCTTTCTTGTTTCGGCTGTTAATCTAAAATAGTAAGTTGATTTTATGTAAAAAATGTGATTATTGTCTACACATACCCATTTCAAGAAAGGTTTAATCCAGACATCGAATTGTTCATAACTCATACTTTTGAAATATAGTATTCTACTCTCATATAATTAATAATGGGTTTACTACTCCGGTGAAGTCATCTATGTCACTTTTGAGACAAGTCATCTTAAATAAGAATAGTATTGTTTGCTTTCTTGTTTGACAATTGCCATTTTAAAGTGAAATATTACGCTGATCAGATAAATCTAATGAAAGGATATTCTTTTCATATGTAAGTTCGTTAGCCAATGAAATGACACACTTTTTTTTTCGCGCTCTTCTAGGATCGCTGGTTTTTAAAACACATATCTTAAAGGTGCTTTTTAGATAACTTTCGAACGTGCCACTATAAATCCTATTAGTGAGTATATATGAACAGAAAATAAAGATTTTTTTTAAACCAGACGACTACTAACACGTGTTCACTGGTGTTTTCCATAATTTCTATGTTTGACACAATGATTAGAACATATAACACGGAATATCAATAAACACCTTTATAAAATTGTATTAAATTCTGTGAAACACGAGCGTACATCACAAAAAAATCCTACCTCCATTAAACAACGTGAGAATTGGCCAAAGTTTTATCGGACTCGTATTTTTTCGTTTTTTTATAGTATGTAATTATGTCATGGGAACATTGAAAACCAAAATAAAACATATTTATCTGATCCATCAAGAATGTTACTGGGTTTTTACTCTTAGATACGTGTATTAGATATGGGAATAAATTTTGAAATATCAAATCTTGAACCGTCGTCAAATTTTGACTCTGGTCAAATATTTTACCGTCGAATAGGAACGTTTAATTTGCATAATGTGCGAGACTTTACTGCAATATTGCGGGGTAGTGCGTTTTCTATAATAAACAAAACCGAATTAATCGACAATTTAACTTAAATATTTTGCTTGGATCTTCGTTGGAACCTTTTACTAAGAGGTTTCGAAATGTAATTATTGCGGTTATGAAAACAACATATTCTTTTCATTGTTTTGACTCTCGAGTGGGTATCTGTTGATAGCTTATATGCTTTTATATAGGGTTGTGTGGTTCTCGGTTGATTAAATGTGTCTAACTGTGTCGGATATATACTCGAGAGGGAAAACAATGAAGAGAATATGTTGTTGTCATAGCCCTAGTTATTACTGTTAAGTTATCATATTTCTCACAAACTTTCATTATGATTTGTAAACAATATAGAGTCTAGGCTATACAGAATCAAATACACAAACTATACTGAAAACATAACTTCTTTTATCGAGATAATATGTGTTGGCATTGAGAAAACATTATTAATTAGGAATAAAAATAAATGTTCGTTCTAGCTAGCTTACATTAAAATGTCTCTACAATGTCTCTACTCTGGTGAGTCTTGCTGATCTGTTAATGATTCACTTTCTGAGTGATTTTATTTTTTATGTATTAGTTTCTCACCAAACCAACCAAACAGGAAGTAATAAATAAGCATACGAATTATCCTTCTAATCCTTGTTTCATGAGACATTTCCCTTTGTTTCCTTTTGGCTCTCAATGGTGAGATCCATTTTATTTTAAATTAAGCACCGTCTTCTTCTCAATTATATATTGAATTAAGAGAAAAGTCCATTGAGTAAACACAAACTACAATAATATATTTTCCGTGACGTTTTGGACTTACAGCTGTTGCATCGATACACATTTCTTTTATTTATATATTTAGATAGAAGGAAATTTTTTTTTGTTTTTTTTTACTTAAATAAAAGCTAATTAAATAAGCACCAGCACTCCGGATTGAAACAAAATTATTCATATATGTTTTCCTTGTTTAGAATGTGTTATACCGGCCTTCCTTAAACAGAGAAATTTACACCGATTAGCACTATAAATAGCGCTAGTAATTCCAACACGGGTGAGAGAGATATGACTGCACTTCAACTGCTAGCCGAGTGCCCAGCAGATATACAGGCTTTCCTATCTTTGTAGATTATTGTTAATACACTTGTTCCTTAACCGAACCTCGACTTGATTTCTATCTTGACAGGAAACAGAAAGGTTGATTTTTATAGAACAGGTCGTACCATTTGACTCTAGCCAAAATGTCTATTTATGATTTCATTAGTTATCAAATATCTTTCACGGGTAAAATCAGATAATCTTGTCTTGTTTCTTTAGAACTCACAGACTATTTCTATCAGTTTTGCATATCATACCAGTCAGATATTACGCCATAAAAACAGTGATTGACTTCTTCTTGATGTACCCCCGTTTTCGAATATCGTTATAATGATAATGTATTGTCGTTTTTGTAATGATAGGAGAAAAGAATTTTAGTAATTCCGACGTGCAACTATTATGCGTCGACAAACGGAACCAGAGAAACGCCGCGTAAAATAAAAGTCATATCTGAAAGTAAAAAGTTAAAAAAAAAAAAAAACTTTGTGAAGAGGTGCTGAATTGAAAGTAAATTAAATGTTGTCATTTACAATGTGATTTTTTGTTGGTATTGAACTATGTATAACAATATTACTCCCTGAGTATTTTTAGTAGATATTAATTTAACACATTTGTGCCAGTTCTATAATTTAAACACAATGGACCATATTTTTTAATTACATTTTCACCCCAAACAAGGCACATTACCACTTTGATGTAGGGAGCTACTATCAGGAACATAAACTACAGGGGTATTATTTAGGGAGTTGGGCAGCAAGATGTCGGTTTTACGTTACACTTGAACTTCCGCATGTCGGTACAGTTGGGGAAGCATGTCAGCAAACTCATTTGCTGCGTATTATCAGTTTTCTGGTAAAAAAAGTGTGTTTTTTTTGCTATACTGAAAAATACCAAAATCAATGTATAATTTTTAGTTAAATATATTTTCATTTCTGAAGTTTCCTCGGACCCAGCTTAAAATAATAATAATAATAATAATAATAATAATAATAATAATAATAATAAAGTCTTCCCATTCTTCCCTTTTTGTCGTCACCATAAACTGCTGCCGCACCAAATAAATAAGGAGGTTCAAGGAAAGTGAAAAAACCGAGTAGAGAATGAACTAACCAAACCTCCGCTGGATGAATACGAGGAGAACCGGGAATCCGGAAAACTAACTGTCGCCCATATCCCAGTGAAGACCATTAGTCGCTACTAATGTAAAATCAATGGCAGACGACTTTTGTTATAACGCAAATTAATTTGCAATATTTGTCGAAAGAGTGGAGGAATACTGGAAATCTGAGAAGACGTGTTGTCACTCAGATTCCAGAGAACACTTCAGACTGTTATCAAACAGAATTTTCGGATGATGATCTGTGTCAAAAATATTGGTGAGTAACAAAAATAAAAATTACAATTAATTCGAGATCAAAAAATAACTGTTAGGCCATTTACGAATGTAATAAACTGCATATATCTCGAGCGTATTAAAAACAGTTCTATTAGAGTGTGTTGTGTAAGGATACATTATTTCAAAAACGCATTCATGGGTCGAGTATTACTTGTTTGATTATTACATTTCCTGCAAATTTCCCGTAGTAGTCAATCAATTTCTGTTGTATTTCGTAGAATCTCTTTTATCCCTTTTATTCATGTTCTGGTAACCAGTAGCAATTTTCTCTCGCATCAATATTTTTTGGCTTGATAGCGTGTTTATGAAAACTTAGAATGAGTCTATATTATGCATTATTGTTATTCGATTTATTAATTGTAGATTATTTTTTAATAAAGATTTCACTGGTAGATGCTTTATGATAATTGATTCTTGAAAGTGCATGTTCAAAGGTGATACGCTTTGCTTTTCTGCATATTGATGTTGTACTCGTGAAATGCTTTAGATGTTTTTACTATTAATACAATTTATGAAAAACAGGTGAAATAAATATAAAAATCATATCTCAGCATGTTCAGTTTAAGTCTCAAATACATACATGTATATATATATATATATATATATATATATATATATATATATACATATGATTGCCCATAGCAGATTAATGATCTCACTCTGACGTTTTAGGTGTATATCTCGATTGATGACTTCGTTACATCTCAAGAGACAATAGTCACTCCTGTAAGGTAGGCTTTGCGTGTAATTTTGAGACAAGGGTTATGTAATGCAAAACACAGTTATCCTCAATTGTCACTGCTTGGATCCAGTTGTAAGGATAAGCTAAGTACTTACTGGAAACAATGGGAATTTCCAAATGATCACCGATATTTAATACTGACCAGATACACACGTTGGTTTATACCCAGTAATATATATATATATATATATATATATATATATATATATATATATATATATATATATATATATTGACACACCGGTTCCCATTAAATCACCGAAGTTAAGCAACGTTGAGCCTGGTCAGTACTGAAATTGGTAAGCATTTAGGTATAAACACATTAGAAGTAACATACTCCGGGCTGTTCATAGGTTGAGTCAAATAATTGAGGAATCTCAATTAGAATATCAGGAAACATGTGCAAGCACTATGGGCTACATGCAAAGTATAACGTTGATCAACACTACATGAATAAGAATGACGAATTAATAGACTACTTTGTATAGAAGAATTTTAAAAAGACATAATACTAAACAAAAAAAGGCTAATCAACCCAGCAAGAGCCACTGAAAAATAAACACGACACAGAATCGCGAAACAAGGGATATGTCGGGAAAAGATAATGGGAAGAAAAACATGGACGATGTATAAGGATTAAAATAATCAAACTAACGGAAACGCTTGGACATATGAAAAGGACGACAAAACAGGCAAACTGAATCCCTATTAATTGCCGCACAAGATAATGTGATTTTAAAACGATATACTAAAGTAAAGGTTGACAAGACACAGGAAAACCATTAAAGACTTTGTGGGCAACACACCAGAACGATAATCATTATAATATCTGATTGCACCATACTAGCCAATAAAGAATATAAGAATTAACGTAAGCAAATAGGGAAAGGAGTTTACTGGAACTTATGTAAGCAACTGCATCATAAACAATAAGACAAATTGGGCGAGCACAAATCGGAAACAATATTCATATCAGAAATCACAAAATCATATCACATACTTCACTATTCGAAGGTGAATATAACGGAGATGAAGAAGGAAGCAAATATATAGAACTGGTCACGGAGGTAGAAGAGATATTGAAGAGCAAGACTATCAAAATAATACGCATAAACATAGGAGTACTGTGAACAATCTCGAAAAACTTCGAAAAAAGAAACCGCAGAGATTGAAATGAGCGGCATGAGGGAGAATACAACCATAAATGAAAACGGCTGAAATAGAAAATCCCTGAATGTAGAGACTAATACATATGAGGCACAAACGCTAACTGGTCATGAAGACAATGTAACAAAAGAAAAACAAAAAGACAAAACACCACAAAGAATCAATAGAACTGGAACCATTGGAAGCAAAGAATGTGGTGTCTGAGGAAGTACAGATTGATAACTAAGCAAATATCCATTTGGAAAATCTTAACAACACAAATCAGAGAACATAGCTGACTCTAACGTGCTGGAAATATATTTATGGCAACTATTTGAAATAGTAATGCTTTAAATATTCATTGTTTTGTTAAAATAAAAAGTAGTTGAAATTAATGAAGACATAGTGTAATGCTATATAAAGTCGGATAGTACAATTGATGTTCTATTTTGAGAGATCAGTAAAATCTCAGGAATCATTTAGACAAATACCACAAGAGATATTATAAGTAATATAAATCGCCATTTCGTTCTTTCTTACCGTATGTGTCATTTAATGAAAAAAAATGAAGCATAACATTTACCTCCAACACATTTTTATATTTTACATATCACTGTGAATTTATAAATAATTCTGTTTTTTGTTTCTTTATTCATGTGAGCTTTTATCTACTTTTTTACTTCTTAATGCATATTACGTCATTTTCATTTTTTTCCGTAATTCCAATTAAACGTGCTAATATGGTGCTTCTCTATTTTACTGTTTTTTTTAATTGCCATTCATTTATTTTATATTTTGCTTATACATGTTTATGTTTGTTTTACAGACTGGTTCAATGGAGATTTACATATGCTTTTATTTTATGAAAACTTTGTTTATTTTTTTCAGCCATTGCTGCTTTTATTGCTGATATTTTGCTTGTGTTCTCTGTGTTCCCCATTACGAAATAAGTAAGGCAAAGACAGTAAAATAAGTGATAATTAGCATACAATATTGAATTAGTTACATAGATATTTAGTAAAGCAATTATTTACTTTAATTGTTTGAGGTGGTACATATATATATATATATATATATATATATATATATATGCACACACATACATATATATATACATACATATATATATATATATACGTTCTGCGCGCGTCGAAAAGTCGTATAGATATTTCGATATCATTGCGGCCAAATAATGTTTTGATTAAATCAGAATACATTCTTGGTTTTTAGAAAGGGTACTATATATATATATATATATATATATATATATATATATATATATATATATATGAATTCCCGAAATAGTGTTTCATGGTAAATAACTTTTGATTCCTTAAATTAACATTAGGAATATTGTGAATTCGAGAGAGCAAGTTGATGCAGTGATTATAGGTGATTTAACGAATTATTGACTAAATAGTTTTCTAACGAATTATAAACAAAATATAAAAACTAAACAACTTTTTAATATAGTTTTAAAGGTAAAAAAAAACTTCCAAGTATATATATATATATATATATATATATATATATATACACTTATACATATATAAAGGGGCATGAGTATGCGTTTATCATTAAAATATATATAGCGGGAAGTAAGGATGAACATATATATATATATATATATATATATATATATATATATATATATATATGTGTATTTCTACTCTTGCACTTATTAAGTTTATACAATCCATTAGTTCATCATCTTAATATACTTCAGATTAACCAATGTTTCGAAAGTTTATTCAGAGATATACATATATTTGACGTAGATAATAATCGATTGCAATAATTATTCCCACTAATAATTATACTTTCAGAAACTAAATTGAAATAACATGTCTTTCTTCCTTGTAACAGAAGATTTTCATTTGAGTATATTATTATTTAATCTAATATTTATTTACAAGAGGCTACATACAGGTCGCGTTGTCACACAATTTTATATGTATTCTCCCACGATCAAATATTTTTTTGGTTTTATATAACATACTGTAAAATGTTAACAGAAAATCCCACAATTTATTCGTGGTTTTCTTTCAGATCTTTTATGTACAGAATAAACAATGGTTATGTAAACATCTTTCCAATATGATGCCCACCAAATTAATATAAAAATATAATAAAATAATAAAGTTAAGCATCGGGAAAGATCCACACATATCTAAGCGAGCAAATTATCATTTTAACTGAGAAGGACTTGGGAGTGCAAAAGGGAAAGGACTATTTCTAAAGGGAAACTTTTTGGAGACAGTGTTTACATATTCAATAGCATTGCAATGAAAGCTTACACATATATCTTTACTATCAATAAACGGTTCGCAATAGTAAAGGTCATGTAAAGGATTTCAGACGACGACTAGTTTTCAATGAAATATCATTCTGAATCTCATTTGTAAATTTATGTTGGTTATTTTTATTTGGTTACCGTGCTTATTATCTATAATATAAATCTCATACGTCTCTTACTGTGAGTGTATGTTTATATGTTTTGCTAAAACTTTCGACACTCACCGGGAACACTGGCCAAATAGATAGACAAATCGGCCCTCGGACGATAATTATAAAAATGTGGCCAAAAACATTAATTCTTATCTGGTACACTGAGCACTTCTCTTCAAGGAAGCGTCAATTGTTGCCGACATTTTGCAAAGTAATTCACGTCTTATAATTACTAACCTTATTTCGAACGCCGGCGAAAACATATGTCACGTCGGGCGCAGCGATTAAACAGTTTGTTT
This sequence comes from Euprymna scolopes, assembly GCF_053919585.1. Classification (NCBI taxonomy): domain Eukaryota; kingdom Metazoa; phylum Mollusca; class Cephalopoda; order Sepiida; family Sepiolidae; genus Euprymna; species Euprymna scolopes. The sequence goes on along the minus strand of NC_136498.1, from coordinate 36,306,958 downwards.
TATTTTTCACTTTCTTTTTCACTTAGCGTTACAGGTTCGAACCTGCCTGTTGACAACTTTTTTGTCCTTCGCAAGGGTACTCGATGCTAGTTTATTTTTTTTTTACAACATTTGGAAATATTTTTTAGGACTCCGTTCATAAATAGCCTTACATCTCAACGCCCTCGTAAAGCCGGCGACAGTTGCTATTTATTGGGCATGTTCGCAGAAATTGCGGTTCTTTAAAGACAAAAAAGAAAATTTAAACACAATGACATCGCGGATGTATTAATTAAATTAGGAAAATAATAATTCAAAATTCCACGATAAACAAATATTGTAATTTTGAAGAGATTTGGAGGCCAACTTTCTTTATATATATATATATATATATATATATATATATATATATATATATATATATATATATATATATATATAAAGAGAGAGATAAATAGATAGATAGAGAGAGATATATACAAATATGCACACATGTAAATCAAGATTTTGAATTAAGTTAAATAATGTACGACAGAGTTATTATTCGAAAAGCAATACACATTTTTTCCCTTTCTTAATTAGATTTTCAATAAATGGATCATCTCATAAAGGGAAACGATTTTAGTAAAATAATGTTTGTAGATTTTTTAATAAATTATGCTCTTTAGCACATTGATTAAAAAAGTATAAAGCTAGCATGAAGAATCTAAAAGAAACTAAGATTAGAAAGAGATAATCCGGAGTGTAGTGAAGTTTAATAAAGAAAAAAATATTAGCAAAATCGTAAGGTCCAAAAAATGAATAAAAGTATTATCCAACTGTATGCATATGAAGCAATCCATAGAACGCGATAAAGTACAATCTATTGTAAACTGCAATACTTCCACAATCGCAGAGCACGAGGGGCGTTCAATAATTATGCCCCTGTCTCACTTCCAATATAGTTGAGCAACGAAACTTGGCATAGTTATTAGTCTTTCTCTACATAGGAACCACCCAGATTTATGCATTTCTCCCAACGTTTGATGCAGACCGTTTTTGTAGAACACCCCAGGTTGGTCCTCCAACCACGATGTGACTTCAGAAATCAAGGCTGTAATCTGGGAAACGCTTTCCTTTCAAAAACAACTTCATGGCAGGGAAGAGGTGAAATCAGAGGGTGCAAGGTCAGGAGAGTAAGGAGGATGGAGAAGGATATCGTAACCATACGCCCGTGCTTCTGATCTGGCAACATGCGAGTTGTGAACCGGAACCTTGTCTTGCAGGACGAGGGTACCTTTGTTTATCTTGCCCCGCCTCTTGATTTTGATAGCTTACCTTCATTTCCTCAAAAGTGAAGCATACTAGGCTCCTGTAATTGGGGTACGCTTTGCCAGGAAATCTGTCAGCACTGCTCCGTCCTGGTCCCAGAAGACTGTGAGCATGACCTTGCCAGCGCAGGGCTGCACCCTTGCCTTCTTTGGAGGTGGTGAGTCCAAGTGCTTCCTCTGCATTGACTGGGATTTGTCCTCTGGATCATAGTGATGGACCCAGTTTTTATCCTGTGTAATCAGTCTTTTGAAAAACTTTGACTCATTTTCTTGGGAAATCTCCACATTCATCCTCGAGCACTCGACACGTTCCCGCTTCTGGAATGGTGTGAGCAACCTGGGAATCCATCTAGCAGACACCTTATGCATATGCAAATGGTCATGAATGATAGTTTCCACAGATCTTGTACTAATCTTGACATTTTGGGCTATTTGGCGAATAGTAATGTGCCGATCTTCCTAAATTGCAGCCTCAACTTGACGGACAGATGCCTCATCAATGGCAGAAGGGGAGGGCGACCAGCTCTGGTGGCTGTTTCCACAGACTTCCAGCCATGTCTTAATTCACGGTGCCAGTGTTTTACAAGGTCATATGATGGCGCATTATCGCCATGAGTTTCTTTAATTTCATCAAAAGTCTCTTGTGGCGTGCGCCCTTTCAAATACAAAAATCGGATCACTGCTCGACATTCAACAGGCTCCATTTCCACCTGACTCAGTTCAAACATCTGTAAAATAGAGACCACAATTAGTTCAGAGCTGTAATTTGCCACATAACCCGTAGACGTATAAATCATTGCACATGCAAAATGCCAGCTAGATCAGACAACTGGAAGTGGGTCAGGGTCATTACTTATCTAGTTTGATAGATGTTCCTGCAAAATTCATACTCTTGCTCTAATTCGTATATTGAGATAATTTATTTTGTGGTATGATTAATATCGATACTAATATTTATATGGATTTTAATTTAATTTTTTAAAAGATTTTAATTTTAAAATGTACAGTAAAATACAAGCTTTAATCTGAAAGAATTTCCAAATTAAAGTGTGTGATGAGGCTTATATAGAAATTTAGAGGCATATGCTCAGATATAGATTATGAGTATTATTTCATTACCCATTCATTTTTAGACAATACAAAATACGCACATCTCGATAAAATATTGTATATCTGCTGTTGAACTGATGATTAAAAACAGGCATTAGCACATGTATAAATCTCAGTAAGTTAAATAACTGTACACATTGTGTTATAAGAAAGGCTATTATACGTACATTAGAAGACCGGGATAAGACATAAAAAATAGTAGCAGAATACAGTATAGTATATATTATATGTGTATATTATAAAAAAAAATCAGATAACTTTTAATATAACACCGTAAGGCGGGCCAGAGAGCGTAACCAGAGACCTGAAAAACATCGTATTTCAAATCGTAACCTGGAGAAAACGTATCCTATGCCCACCGTATCCTAAGGTTCTACTGTAATTAAATTGACAATGCAGAACAAATTTCTTTAGAGAATAATGCTGTTATATATATATATATATATATATATATATATATATATATATATATATATATATATATATATGTATATATATATATATATAGATATATAGATAGATAGATAGATGGATAGATATATTCATTTCAGAATAAAATTATCTAACAATCAACTTGTATGGAAACCTGTGATTATAAGTTTTACAAAATACTATTGGCAGTAATATTCTATAAGTAATATCCCACCTAAATAAAAATTGCTCGCCATACAATACAGAGCAAATAAATCAAATTTTAGTCATTCAAATGAGATGGTAGACATCAGATTCATATAGGATAAGGAGTTATTATTTCAAATGCATTCTTTCTCTCATATAGAATAATAAAAATATTTTGATTTGAAATTTAACCATTTCACGTTATAAATGTTTAAGTTTATTGAATAAATAAATATATATATATATATATATATATATATTCATATGTGTATATTTATATATATACATATATATATAAGTTTGGCATATGAAACTGCAGTTTTTATAATGTATCGTTTTATCATGTACAATTCTATAAAATAGTGTTCAATAGCAAACAAAAACGTATATTAGGAATATTTTACATTACTTTATTTAATAAAAACATTGCTACAAATGTAAGCATGTTTAAAGTTATTTGTTCTCAAACGTGTATGTTGATGGCTAGCTTGCATAGGATACTAGCTAAACAATGTAATTATATATGTAGCCAATTGGCATAGGGTTACATGAGCTGTATATTATAAAATATAATATACGTGTGTTTGTGCATATAAACACGTGCGTGTAGATAAACATACACGCGTACTAGAGAGATAGATAGATTGTTGTGTATATATATATATATATATATATATATATATGCATATATATATGCATAACTATTTATGTGCATATATAAAAACATCTTTATATCGTTGTATAAATGTGTAAACCTATCAATTTAATACAAGTATAGGTGTATATGTGAATGAGTGCGTATATAGTAATGTATATTTTATTCCTGCGCATATCTCCTCTCTCTCTCTCTCTGTATCTCTCTCTCTCTGTCTCTCTCCATATATATATATATATATATATATATATATAAGGAGAAAGAGAAAGAGAGAGAAATAAAGAGAAAGAAAGAGAGAGCGTGAAAATGAGTGAGATTCGTATGTCTGTGTGTATATATATATATATATATGTATATATATGTGTGTGTGTGTGTGTGTGTGTGTGTGTGTATTTATTGTATTGCTGTACATCTACACAGTTAAGCATATGTGTATATGAATTTCTATTAAGTCTGCTCCGTATAAATTGTACTTTTAACACCCATGAGATTTTCAGTGTAAAGTACAGAAGTTATTATTCGAAACCAAAATGAACTACTAATCATTTTCTACAACATGTGCTGATTAGGTATAACTAGCATCTTAGTGATTAAATGATTTTAATACGAATATATGCATATGCATGCTGATCTATGTATGCATATATGTGTTCGCATTGAATTTATTTAATAAATTATAACTTTATAAGTGTATGATTAGCATGCAATACATTTACAATGAAAACCATAATTTAATAGAATAGAACATATTAAGCAGAGACAGTGCACAAGTATGTCTGTACAATATAATGATATTCCCTGTTTTTAGTAAAATGTTATTTCTATCCCAACCTGTGGTAACCCTTATCTTTGCCTTTTTTCCACTCAGCATTTGAGGACGCACTTGTCTTGAATTGACACAATTCAAATACTGTAACGAATTATCTTCACTGTGCCACGTATTCTTTTTTTTTTGTTCATTATGTTATTTCTATTTGATTTATTCTTTTTTTTATTATTATGTACTTCACGAAATCTTTCTTTGTTTTATTCTGTTTTTTATTTAACAATCATTTGTTAATGTTTTATTTTATTGTTATATTCCCTTGTGTTTTTCTTTCTGTTTTTTTTCTTTCTTTTTACTTATTTCATCCAATCATTGTCTTAAATTATTTTTTTATTTTTCTCCCGTTTTATTTTTGTTTTGTGGGCACGTTATCTTGTGAATCTTGTGAAATTTCCCATGACTTCCAATGCTAGAAAATATATAATATAACGCATTAATACAAGGGTATCAAATTTAGAAGAAACAACATCAAATTACTTAATATAAGGTATTACATGAGCTGCAATTAAAAAAATTATTTAAATACTATACATTAGACTAAACTATGTGGGTGCATTTGGTCGATCGTTTTAGTTACACTGGTAAAGGGAGAAAATCCAGCTCATTTTACACAGTAATCAGGCCGTAGGATACGAAGAACCATAAAACCGTTAAAAATTGTTGACATTTTTGCATGAAACTGTGAATATATATACATGCAATAATGGAATAAAACACAGAAGTATGTTTCTTAACAGTTAGAATGACCAAATAAACATTGCCCGCTTACAAGATAATATATATGTGTGTGGGGGGTGTATATATATATATATTTTTATATATATATATTTATATATATACATACACACACATACACACACACATATATATATATATATATATATATATATATATATGTAAGGAATATAATAAAGGCTTCAGTATTTACTCACTCTATAAGTAAGCACAATAAAATAATTAGCAGGTAAGGATTCATACTACTCAAAGATTGTAAATGCCTTTCTCCCGAAACAATGACGATTCACATCATTAGGAAAATATGTAGACATACATATATATTTCATAATACAGGCGTATATGTATATATATATATATATATATATATATATATATATATATATATATATATATGCCACGTCTAATTACTTAGTTATTAACATTTGACAAATACACACACACACCTACACACACACACATATATATGTATATATATATATATATATATATATATATATATATATATATAAAGAATTATACTTATAGTCTGTAGATTAAATATATATATATATATATTTATGTATTCAAGTCTAGAATTTATAAAAAGGTATACTTGAACAATAATTATTTTTCTCTCCTTAAACTAATGATTACTAAATAATGGTTCCATATCCCTAGAGAAAATGTAGTTTTCAAAATGATAAATATATATGTATTATCAGCATATATATATTGAAAATGTTATGAAAAAATATTTAAAACGCAAAGATGAAGGATATCATACAGCCTGGATAAACCAATGTTTTATTAAGATCAGTTATTTGCGTGATATTTCTGTCAAAATCCATTATGGAGATAACATCTAAAATATGTAAAGTTCCGATAAAATATGTTCCAAAGAAGAAGTAGTAAATAATTCCGGTGATGAAAAAATCCGTTAGTGTTAAAAATTAGGAAAGTTCTGGAACTTTTGAAAGTGTAGAGACACTGTGAAAGATTTTGGATCAATAGTCAATTGCATTATATATATTAACCGAGTACATCGACACCCTTACGGTTATATAAATATATAAAGTTATATATATATATATATATATATATATATATATATATATATATATATATATATATATATATTATATTCCCGAAAGGATGAACCACTAGTGTCGGTAGGTATTTAATTATTATAGTAAAAATAATAATAATAATAATAATTATGACAGCCCCTTTAAAAATTCGTTTCTTATCGTTGAGTACTTCCAGTTGAATTAAAGTCGGTCAATCTAGCTCTTATGCATAGATCATCGCATAATAATTAGATCACTATCTGACTGACGTAACGCGGTTAATGGTAGCCGAATTGATACGATCTTCGCTAATCGAGCCAGAGATGTCTCGTGTTGTGGGGTTCGAATCGTTCAACTGGTGTTAATTGTGACACTAGTGTCTCTAGGTATTTAATTATTATAGTAAAAATTTATATATATATATATATATATATATATATATATATATATATATATATATATATATATATATATATACTCTCCACGTTAAAAAAACGACCTCGGTGTCTAACTCTGTACTGTAGGGAGGCATCGTAAATAGGTATATATATATATATATATATATATATATATATATATATATATATATATATATATATATATACGTATATATATATATAGGATAATCTATGCATAGAAGCTAAATTGACCGATTTAATTCAACTTCAGTTTTAGACATTAATGTGACATTAGAAATAAACTAATATTTAAAGAGATGTAGCGAAAACGGGCAAAAAGGCTTACACGGTAATGCCCTTGATAATGGGAATTAATGTTAGGAAAATGGGTTGGTAGGCTTAAATACGGGTGTCACATAAATAATTTAACGCATGTCAGAATTTAAGTGGGACGAATGAACTCTGTGTTTTTAAATATAGATGTAAGGGGTGGTAGAAAATTTTCATTTCAAACCAGTCAATGAAAAAAAAAAGAAATTTATATAAGTTTGATTTACTAAGATAGAATATAATATAAATAAAACCAAAACAAATTTATTAGGAATTACAATAAAGTAATAGAGACAAACATGTATATACAAAGAGATTTTTAATAATAGAATGTTTTTTTTGTTTTTTTTTGTTCTAGATAATATAGAAATGCAAAGATAATAAGTGTATTTAAGGAAATAACTCATATATATATATATATATATATATATATATATATATATATATATATAGAGAGAGAGAGAGAGAGAGAGAGAGAGAGACATACAGACAGACAGACAGACATACAGACAGAGTCAGAGAGATGCATACCCATATAAAAATACACATACTCATTAATATAAAATAATATAAAAATCTGGAATTCTAGCTGAAAGAAAGGTGCATTATCCAATCAATAGACATATGTCAGAATTGACTAAATAAACAACTTAAATCAACTGCTGAGGATCAAATAAACGCTCATATGAACACTTTTAATCTAAAATTTCAATATAAATTATATAGGTTGAAACAAGTATTTAATAAACATACTGGAATATGAATTGAATAAACAAATTTTATGAAATCTGAAGCGAATTAATAACGAATTATGTTTGATTTTGATATGAATGAATAGATTATTAACTTTTGTAGCGTGGTTAGTTAATATATATGGAAGCCTATTAAAGACATCTAATATACTGGAATAAAATCTGTGGATAATATTTGCTGGAACAATGTAATTTGGCTTTAATTTATTTAAGATAGATAAAGTATTTATTGATAAATGATTCATAAATAAATAGATCCTAATAATTGTTGGATCAACGTGATATTAAATTAAACAATATTATTATATATCCAGGCAAGGAGTTTAGCATTACATAGGAAAAATTACTATATAGGATTAAAGATAAATAGGTCTACGGCTATCTTATTGTTGCATACTTAACATACGTTTAATCACCAGAGGTAAACACCAATTTTCCAGATGCTATAAAAATGCATAACAATAAAATATATATGGAATTATTAGTTGTAAGACTCGATCCATATCTGCGTTTCCTGAAAAATACTACTTAATACAACTCACTTAACTCACAATACGAACACCGAATGTTGCATATAATTTTATAGCAGGGATATTAAGAAATATATATATATGAAGAGTTTTTAATAATAAATAGTATATTGATGTTGAAAATACATGATATTGTTTGGAACAAATTTAAGATTAAAAGTAGGCGAATAGAAATTATGTTTTTTAATGTAATTGACATCCGTTTTACATTACATAGATTCAAACAATATTTTAATGTCTGCAGAATTCATTGCGTGTAACAGATTAATGAAATAGTCAGATGAAATATAATGTTAAATTTCTTGATTTGATTGCTGATATGTTGGATAAGCCGTATTTGCATCCGTACTTATGGCTTCAAATACAAGGGAAATAAAAAGGCTATCCCTCGTGTAGCTATCGGATTTTACGTTGCCACAAAAAATGTAAATTTGATATATCAAAAAAAGCTAAAGTCAACTAATTTTTGGATAATGTTTAACGTGTTTAACATAATTACTTTAATCAAGACAAAAATGTATCTATTGAACCGAAATTCGATTACTTAATAATGATACAATAGAAATAAGATGTGCTTTATGTTACTTATAGAAAAACTGTCGGTGTTGATAATGATTGCGTTTTCGGAAACGTTAGTTGTATTAATTTTTTATTGCGTATTTGTTTTTCTTAAGTCTTACTTATAATTTGACGGAGATTGTTATCGGCCAAATTTTGAGCAGTTACACGGGAGTCACCAGTATGAAAACTTACTGAACTCTGCACCTCAAAGCGACACCAATATTTCTACCAGATCGGATTTCAAGTTTTCTTTCTGTTTACACGAGGGTGCAAAAAGGACGTTTGTATTTACTCGTCTAAGCCAAAACAGTAAGAGATTAAAAGAAATCATGTTTTCAAGTAAGAGTAATACGTGTATTTATGTGATAAATTTTATCTGGTAGGGAGAAGAGGGTTATAGTATTTATTTAATAACATTCACGGCGTGCCGAGATAGGTTACACAGTTAGCCGAAACTAATAAATTTAGGAATATATATATATATATATATATATATATATATATATATATATATATATATATATATATAAATATATCTGTGTGTATATAATTTTTCATACATCTTCTCACCAAACAACCATTCTAAACCCCTCCTTTTTTTTCGTTTTATATTTAGCTGATAACAGCAGTTAAGTTTTTGCCCTCCAATTTAAGACTATAAGATCATTAAGCAATGTCTCACGCGAAAAATAAAATAATTCTCTCCTCTAAAATTAGAAAAAAACGTTTATAAACTTTGTTAATTTTAAATTTCCTTGCCTGTTAAGATGAATAATGATCGAAACGGTCTGCACAGCAAGATATGACTATATTTGCATAAAGAAAATAAAAACGTTATAATTTGCTCTCTTTGGTTGAGCAAAAACAATGACACTTTATTGGGATTCAATAATTCTAATCTTTTGAATATTCTTAAATCTAGATTATATATATATATATATATATATATATATATATATATATATATATATATATATATATAACAGTGGGAATATTTTATTTACTTATATTTCCTTTTTATAAATACCAATCTTGTTTACGAATTTCAATGTAATTACAGAGCATATAATAGACAACTTACAAAAGACTATATTCCAAATTCCATGATGTGGGGCATCTTACAATTTATTTGTTAATTCATTTGACATGTATACTTTTTGGCATATATATATATATATATATATATATATATTTATATATATATATATTTAAATATAATATATATAATATATATATTATATTATATATGCATACATACATATGTTAAATATATAATATATAAATATGTATATTATTATGTAAATATATAATATATAATATATATATATTATATATATATGCATACATACATATGTTATTATTATATATATTCATACACACACACACACACATATATATATATATATATATATATATATACATGCATACATACATATGTAATATATGTGTGTGCGTAATTTCATTATATCTCCCGACTGTTTATTCATACCAGGCTAGTTTGTAATATAAAGATATAAATATTTGACAAATATGAATTAATTTCCCGACTTCTTGTCATATAATTATAGACTAAATAGAGATTTAAATTGCCATACGCCGATTAAATATTTGAGCTCAAACAATCAAACTGTTAGGAATAAGTATAAAACATTTAGAGAAACTTACACATACGCATATTTGCCAATACTTTTCGCTTTTATCAGGAAGTCAAACAATAAGCAAACGCGAATGCGATTTCAGAAATGGCGCGCCCCGCCCCTTTTCTGCAATATTCACTGTATTTCTCGTTGAGAATTTATAGTGTTCTATTTTTTTTTTTTACTTTTCTTGCATGCCTGCATGGATATATTTTTTGACATGATTCACGGTAAGTCAATTCAAAATGCCTCGCTTCTTCTCATTATTATTCGTCACCGAGAAAAAGAACAAGTTTTACACTTTGTCTTTTTCCTTCACTCCTTTTTTTCTTTTAATATTTACATTCTTAATATTTCTTTTTTTTTCTAAAATACATTTTTACTTAACCCTTTTCCTATTCCTCTGTCAACCTACTTTGTCTCTGTATTTTTAGTATCATATATATATGCATATATATATATATATATATGCACATATATATACATGTATAAATATACATATTTTATTTACATTATTTAGTATCATATATATATAAACATGTATACATATAAATAATATGTATATATATATATATATACATATTTTATGTACATATATGTACACAAAACATTATATAATTATCAATGTATATAGTTGTATACATGTGGTATGTATGTGTATTATAATAAAGCAAACGCATACTTTTAAACGGCTTGTCTTTAAAACAAATATTATGCACTCTGGTTAAAATGTGATTTCGTAAAATTGCCAGATAAATTAATAATGTGTTTTCCATTACGAATAAGAAAAATATGTACATATTGTTTAGATTATAGCGACAGCTTCGTTCGAAAAAAAAATCAACATGGATACCATTAGGGATGAATGTGTGTGTACAGAATAGACCCTTTTACTACGTCATAATAACCTTTATTTAACCACTGTTTCGATTAGCAAGGCAATATAGCTTAAACCTACTTGGTTCCATTAAGCAAAGGTAGCAAACAATTATTCCTATTCTGACGTCATTAGTAATGAATTTAGATCAAGTAATTTTCCATATAAAGTTTTATATATGAGAATTTATCACATAATGGGTCTGTGCATACGATGAACATAGGCATTCTTGGAAATAAAGCATTTTTTAAATATTAAATTATATACGGTTTTAATCGAAATAGAATCATATTCGATTATATGATGGAATTCGGAATTTTACATCAATTATCATTGCATTAATACACTAATTCGTAAAACATTAACTGAATCATATGAGACAAATTGTGCAAAATAGTTATCGTTTTTTTTTATTGAATATAACAATTCATCATAAAGCATTAATTTCTATTATAATAAAATATCACAGATATTACCGCAATATTTTATTAAGAAAAGGTGATATAAATCAAACTGCTGATTCGTTGTAAAATATTGGAGTAAAAGGTAATTATTCTAAACATATTGCCATGCTTTTTCAGCTACTACGTAAAAGGCGCACCTTCCTATTTGATTGCTTTTAAGATAATACGTTTAATATTTAAAAGGTATGGATGACGAATAATATATAGGCGCACACATATATATATATATATTATATATTATATCTGTAAATATATATATTATATCTGTATATATATATATATATGTATGTATGTATATATATATATATATATATATATATATATATATATATATATATATATATATATATATATATATATATATACCGTAGATTTATTATTATATTATATACTAAAGTTAAAAATCATCTTTAAAAACAAATATTTCATGGGGTGTATGGTGTTAACATCTTTAGCGTAGACTAAACAAACATGGGTCCGTGATTTAGAAGTCTTCTTATGTGATAGATATATGATAAATTTATTAATATTTGCTCGTATTTCGTACCTCGTCATATCTGACGGTCGCCTTATTTGCCGAAATATACTGTATATAATCGAGTTTTTCGTCGCGTATACATTGATATTAAAAGCTTTCTTTTTCTAGTTAAAAATCATTAAAACGAATTTCTCGATATTTTTCGCTCTAGATATGCCGGCTATAAAATAAATAACGAATGGCATAATTAATTATTCATTTTGTAGGTGCCTTATTTGATGCTTGTAGTAATTCAAATATTACGCTCAGGCCTATGTATTCATATTGTCTACGACGTGCGTAATCCTGTAGCATTTAGGAAAAAAAATCATAGCAAACGCGCACCCCCCACACACACACCCCTGACACACACATGCAAAGCTCGTTGTTTGATTTTTTACACACAGGCGGTTTGAGTACTGTAAGATTGGTGGCGGATGTCTATTTAAATAGACATTCCAACCAGTTATTTGCAGGCGTCCCTTCTGTAGTCGAGTGGGAGAACTGACGACTATCAAAACAACCGTTCTAGGTTTAGTCCTTGGCATGGGAGACATCCTAGTCTAGTGGCACTGATGAATTGTGATACAACGAAACAGGACTGTATGTCGATGACTAAAAATGCATATATATACATATATATATATATATATATATATATATATATATATATATATATATATATATGAGTGATATTGTGTGTCCGTGTGCGGAAAGTCTATACCAATCACCTCTCTGGATTTTTATTCTTCAGATTTGAAACGTGATGGTTAAATATTTAATATATGGATACATTTGGATTTTGTTTTTCGACTGTGAAAATAGACCCTATGGGAGTGCAAACTGGAAAAATAAAAAACAATTTCCTTTGGAAGCAGAAGAACGCACAAAGCTGTTACTCCTGCTGTTATATTTCTCATGTACAAAATTAAACATTAATATTTCATGGGTTAATGTTTAACGATCCGTATTCATCTGTCAGTAACACGTATAGAAACTACGCTGGGGCGATATTTGACGTTAATTTCTGGATAGCGAAATGTTTTGGTCTCGATTCAAGCCGATGGTACATACGTCATATTTGTTTTGTTATATACCTTTTGAAATCTTTATTGGATAATTATCAATACCATGTAATAAAAACAGCATCTGCATGAATCTAAATATGATATTTATGCGTATTTTACGACAGGGAAAATCATTGCGACCTGCTTATACTTATATATACTTAATACACTGTATACAGATATTTACGGATAAATTTTGATATCAAGTGAGAATTTTTCACGGTTAATGAGTGTACGATAACTATTAGGACAGCTTGACACGATCTTTAAAAGGTGTTTTCAAACCATACGTAATTTTAACATAATGGATCTGTCATGCGAACCATTCACGCAAACGCATTCATGAAAAGGTTACCAAGCAGTTTAAATTCCGACTTGTGACCCCTGAACCGTCCCTTGTTTTTTCGGATGAAAACCGATTTAACATTTTTCCACATGTCTTAATATCATATATACCAAATCTCACTTCTATAGTTAAAAAAAACCGTTGAATATGTAGGTTGAGAAGTGTCCTCACAAACATCCTCGCTTTTATAATCCAAACACATGAGAATGTGTATGAGGACACTTCCCCAATCGTATACTCATATATAGTTAATATCTGGTACAATTAGTAATTATTGTATAGTTATGTCCGTATAAATATAATAGAAGAAACAGCTAATCGTTCTGAAAGCATTCCTAATTCATAAAAGTTTATATATATATATATATATATATATATATATATATATATATATATATATATATATATATATATATATATATATTGAAGCGTATTCACCTAAACTTCATCAATTTGTGAAGCCGTCTTATTTTAGGAATGCGTGCGTTAGATTACTGAAGATGTTTTTTTAATTATGCGTTTACGTTTTCAGAAAAGTACGTGTTTTTTTTTTGCTGTATTTTAACTTACAATACCTTAACCGTTTGTGCATTGTTGACCTCACATTCTTGGTTGTCTATGATTATAAATCTACTTCCGACGTTGACGCTTATTCATAAAAACTGTTGAAAAAATAAGAAAATGTCAGAGATGGTATTAGACAATGCTCTACGTGTAAAATAGAGAATTAAAAAAAAAAAAAAACCGATACATCGTTTAGGTGAATCTGTGCACCGTGTGTTTTCGTCCCCTTCTATTGGTGACAAGACGCTGGTCAATTACCTCATGTTCGTGTCCTGTCAGAGGTCGAAAGTTTCGGCCCGGTAATCGCGTAATTTTGTGACTTTTGTCTAAGGTCACTCCTGGTCCTTAAAAATGTCTATCAAACTTTTCTTTTCATGTGTCTTTAGCTTTAACGTCGATGACCATATATTTCTTGTTAGAGGAACACTTTCATTGAAATATCAGAGGACAAATCCAAACTAACGTAAATAAAAAATATATATTTCTTATTTGATAAGATTAGTGTTTATTTTCCGCATGAAATTAAGCAGATATAATACCTCATTTTTTTGTGTTAAAAAAGGGCATGATGATATAGAGCAAATATAAGCTTATATATGGGGAATATACAAATAGGCAGTGAAGTGGAAACAAACATGATTCTATGTTGGAAATATTATAATAATTTGGTAAAAATTTACAGCAATGGATATCATAATACAAATTGACATACGGCCTTTTTGTACGATATAGCCATTTGTACTATACAGACATTATTTATATTAAATAATTCCATTAGTGTTTCGCAAACATAATTTGTAAACATAAATTATATTTGCATTACTGCAAATGATCGTCTTACAGAAATGATTTTGAATGTGAAACAAGTTTCAGAGAGAAATCTGTTTCACGAACATTTCCCTAACAGTGCTAATCAATTCGTTTTGATACAACCGTTTAATGTATGTATAATATATACGTAAGTATAAATATATATATATATATATATATATATATATTCCTGCATATATATATATATATATATATATATATATATATATATATATATATATGTATATATATATACAGTAGAACCCTGGAATACGGTGTCCCTAAGATAGGGATTGGTCAGGTTAGGATGTGGAATACGATGTTTTTCCGGTCCCTGGTTAGAGTAATTGCCACGCCGTATTGTATTTTTATAATGTTATTTTATTATGTGCATACATATTATATAATGTACTGTATTTTGATACTAATTTTTATATCTACCATTTAACATTTTGAATAGTCCCCGCCATACGGCGATTTCATCTTATGATCACACCCCCGGAACGGATTAATAACGTACCCCGGGGTTCTACTTTTCTATATCTATATATTTCTATATCTATCTATATATATATATATATATATATATATATATATATATATATATATCTATATATATATATACATGTGTGTATATTTTCTGGTACATATGCATTCTATAGATGCTTACACGTACATATATGAGAATATGTATATGCATGCAAATATATACGTGTATATGTGTGTGAATGCGTGTGTGTGTGCATACAATTTAAAATACTTTTTGCATCATTTAATCTATTATTTCTCTCATATAATCTTTTTTTTTATATTTTCGGTGTTGTATTTGTTCAAAAACCATATTTGGTTTCTTTCTACTGAATTTTTTTTATAAAAATATTTACTTTGATCTACATTTTACAATATCTTTTTTGATTTATTGTTGGTAATAAACCGTTAATTTTTATGCTTCTCCGCAGCCGATTATACCTTATATAATTTCTATATGATATTTTTTGTAGACTATAAGGACAATAACTAGCAAACTTTTCAGGAGCATTGGGAAACTAATGTTACTTTTACAACTATTACTATATTAGCAGTACTGCTACAACTATAACTGCTAATGGCACTTCTATGATTAATGCTAACATTTAAATACTGCTATCCCAAATATATGAAATTTACATTATATTTTAATAAATATAAATATTTTGTTAGTGTCGTAGATATTAAATGATTATCAAGGTTTATACCTTTCTCTTTGGGGCAATTTATATGTATAGATATTAGTTAATGAATATATGGATATATATATATAATTATATATATATATATATATATATATATATATATATATATATATATATATATATATATATATACACGCATATTTTATTGAAGAGGATCTTCGTTCTTCTTTATATGATATTTTACTTTCTCACAGGACATCATAACACCTACAGTGCCATTTGCAAACACCTCGAACAAGAACATAACATAATAAACACCACCTCCAAGCAATACAAAGAACTTTTAAAAAACACCACTAACATATTAAAAACTTGCAATAATTACCAACGACTAACAATGCTAGAAGCATTAATAATAAAAAGT
>NC_136498.1:36280227-36285227 GCF_053919585.1 Euprymna scolopes | reverse complement strand
GGAATAACTACTCTTTAAAAATAGATAACAATTACATTTTTACTGAAAGATTAAGTGTGATAATTTGAAAAAGACCGATGAAATAATCCAGCCTGAATTTAATCAGATGAACCTTATGGTCAAAGCAGAAGCTTAGTTTAACATTGATATCGTGCCGCGAAAGCCAATTTCTACTCATAATCCTCGGATAATTCACAATAGAGTGAATGGATTTCATATGCTATGTAAATAGGAAAGAGAAAAAATGACAAATATAAAGAGAATGTTAATGATTTATAAAAGCAGCATAAACTTTTAAAGTAATAAACTTATACATCGAAGAACCGAAAGAGCAGTGTACACTAAGAGAGAATACTTTCTTAATTGGGAATTTAAATGAAAATATATTCTATACAAAAACGTTCGCATAATTTGTAGTTCATTTTAATGGGAAAAACAAAAACAACCAATTTTAATAAACATACAAAGAGGAGCAAACTATAAATATTGTATTTTCACGAAAAAGAAAAAAATCACAAAACATCTTCAATTAATTTTGACTTTATAAATTGAAGAAATAAAACTCAAAGAAATGAATAAGAAAATCATGTTTCGTCTTTAAAGGGCAAGCGCAACCTAAAATGAATCATTGGTTTATTATATTTTTTGTCATCATTTGAAAGCGTTAGTACTGTTTAAACGCTACGTTTTTTTTTCTTTGTTCCTTGGAAATCTAAAATTATTTTCACTTGAAGCACGTGTTGTTTTAGAAAACAATAAACATAGAAATGCATTTCATAAATATTTTTTCCTATCTTTAAATCAATATAATTCATCAGTTGATTTGATTGGAGAATTAAACAAAAATGTATTACAGCAAATGCTTAATGCATCGGATGTGCTGCCATTTCATGATCGCAAATAAAAAAAATGAAGACTTTATAATAATAATAATAATAATAATAATAATAATAATAACCAGTGTTGTCAGTGAGCTATATCTTATCATGGCTTGTGTGAGAATTCTTAGTGAGTATTAACACTACTAATATTAATCGCCACAGTGTGTTAAACATATTTAAAAGCAGTGTGCTCTGATGACTGTTGCACTTCTGCCCCCCCCCGTTTACATACCCTGACAAACCCACTTAACAACAAAGTCACGCCCCTTCATTGTTGAGGCACATGAAAGCTAGAAATCTTTCCACTCATATAGTTTCTTCCATCGAACTCTTAGACCTTTGGAGTGTTATTCCTGCAACCTGCTTCGCTGACTGTACTAATATGCAGCAGTTTAAATGCAACACAAACCAACATCGTGTTAATCTTTCTTGACATGGTCCCAAATAGTAGTCCATATGCATTGTTGGTGGTTAATGCGAGTAAAAGATGAATAAAATAATAATAACAATAATAGTAAGAAGAAGAAGAAGCAGAAGAACAAGAAGTAGAAGAACAAGAAGGAGAAATGCTGGAAAAAAGACTAGGAGAAATTAGAACCAAAGGGATGACAGAGATTTTACTGCAAACGCATGAATAACAAAACTGTCAAGGAGTATCCTGGAATGGGGTGACTAACACATATCAACTATAAACACTAACAAGCTACAAAGAAAGTACAACAGAAATAAAACAGCCCAAGCTACTGAAACTGCAAGACATCTTATCCCCTATGAATAATGAATAAAGAAATATAAAACATAATATAAAAATAAATATAAATAAAATAATAATTATATACTTTTTTTTAAAGAAAACAGCAAATAGCCTTTAAATATGAAGAACGGTGATAAAACCAAGGGGAGGGAGCATTAATGCATCCTCCACTAAAACATATGCAAACACGACTAGGGATCTATGAAACTAATTCTTTGCTAAATCCCACTGATGAACAAAGAGTACTGCCCGAGAAAACGACTTTGCGATAATGAAAAATCATATGCAAATGCAATCGAAAGACTTGGAATAGAGTAAAAAAAGAGGAAGACTTGTTGTCGCCCAAACTCCAGGGAACACAACCGTTTATTTTCAGTAATATGATAACCTTTGTGATAACTCATTATGACTACATAATAACTGTGTAATATATACAGTGGCACCGAAAAGAAAGAGCACGCTTGTAATTTTCTCAAAAAACTTTTTATGCATGAAGTATCTCTGATCGTACTTGTTGTGGTTCCAAGTTATACAACGTAACATTTAGTCTGTATGCCTGGTATTTCTCTTTGTGATCATCAGGAGCTCATATATCTTACCTGTATGGTTTATCAAATCGAAAAATCAGCCGCGGATGTAAATGTGATGAGAAAACGATACGAATGACTGAGCAAAAGAACCAAAACACCGGCAGTGTTTGTGACGCCCCTACATCTGGTTGTCCTAGCTGCTTACAGCAAAGTCAATGCTATCAAGTTCAGCAGCCTCAGAAACAGATTAAAATGTCTCTCCAAATGCAACAGTGGGATCATATGAAAAAGCTCTCTCTTTTTACAGTAACGAACAGGTTAAAAGAATTTAATTTTCAAGACTGTGTTGCAAGACGCAAGCCAATGATTTCTGTAAAGAACAGAAAGCGCCGTCTGGACTTCGTCAGATACAATGAAAAGCATGATTCTTCATATTAGTCGCAAGTGATTTTTAGCAATGAAATCCTGTTTAATAGACGAAGCAGTGATGGTAGGCAGTACGCCCTTCGGATGAAGGATGCATAATTTAACCCTAGGATGTGGAGGGTTAGTTCTGTTATGGGGCGTTATTATTGCGAATGGTCCAGGGTCTATAGTTCGATTGCAAGATTTAATTACTGCGACCAAGTACATTAATATGTTGCCTGAGCATTTTCTACCCTACTTTGGTCGAAATGTGTACCCTACTTAAACCGGAATTTGAATGTTAATCCTATCTTCATGCAGGATAATGCTGCGATTCACACAGCTGGCTATGTAAAGAAGTTTTACATAATAACTATTTCATTGTGTTCCGGTTGTAGTTGTCTTGCTCTTAAGTTTCTATTTGCCTTCTTGATTTGAAGTTATATTTTAAATTGACTTGGACATAAAGATATCTCAGTATAAGTAACATTTGAACAGGTAAAATTAAAGAAAATTTTAAACTATACATCAGACGAAGTATAGGTGGTTAAAACAGTTACATTCAACATAGCTTACATTAGCGTTTTTTGAAAAGACTTACAAGTGCGGACTTTCTTTTTGGTGCGACTAATATATATATATATATATATATATATATATATATATATACATATATATATATGCATGTATATACATGCATGTATATATATATGCATGTATATATACATGCATGTATATATATATGCATGTATATATATGCATGTATATATATGCATGTATATATATGCATGTATATATACATGCATATATATATATACATGCATATATATATAGAGAGAAATATAGATAGATAGATAGGCAGATAGAAAAATAGATGGATACAATATTATACCCAAGAAACCGTATGCCTAAAAGATTAATATGAAAATGCATACTAAATATTATATTTTATCTTTCAAACTGTTTTTAAGAGTGATATATATATATATATATATACACATATATATGTATATATATATACACAAATATATATATATATGTATATATATACATATATATAGATATGTATATACAGGGTGGGCCAAAATTAGGGTCCTATCTTTAAATATAATCATATATATATATATATATATATATATATATATATATAGGACCCTTATTTTGGCCCACCCTGTATACACACACACATATATATATATATATATATATATATATATATATATATATATATATATATGTATGTATATATATGTATATACTAGTAATAGAACACGTCAAAACAAGTTTCTAAAGTCTACCATTCACACATAAGTAGAAATGAAATAGTTTTATATTAAAGCAAAAAAGATAATGTTTTATGAAAATGTATTTTTCAGTTTGTAATTGTGTAAAGTATTAATGGATGATTAAAAAATAAAAATATCACGTACAGTTGTTTTATTTGACTATTTGTTTAGAATGATTTTTATTAAAATATTTCTACGTCGGTTGTAAAAAACATAAAGAAGAAGAAACTTTGTTTCTTACCTTATTTTAAGTAATTGTTAAATTATGCATCTAGTTTAGCACTTCTATCATTTAAAAATCTCGGTTTGTTGAAACAATTTATTTATTTAATGTTTCACTCTTTAGCGAATATACCGATTGAAATGTTATTTTATACAATATCAGCAGGGACACTGGAATAAATGAGTATTTCTTTATTTTGCTCTGTCTCTCTTTCGCTCTCATTCTTTGTTTCTCTCTATCTCTTTCTCTCTCTATGTACATACCAATATGCATATATATATATATATATATATATATATATATATATGTGTATATATATATATGTATATATATGTATATATATATATATATATATATATATATATATATATATATATATATATATATATATATATAGGTCAGGTGAGGTTTCAATCCTGGCTTGAGGCAGTTGCCTGTCTAGCCGCACCGAGGAACAGTGATACAGCGAAACAGTACTGTGTGTGGATGACTATCTATTTATCTATCTATCTATATATAAGTAATAATGTCAATCCAAATGAATAAATAAATTAATAAATATACACTATCTGTGATGAACTACGGTAGTGAAACATGTGTTCTAACATCTCGCCAAAGTAAAACTTTGGCAGTGGTACAAAGGAACATGGTGAGGATAATGTTGGACACCACTCTACAAGACAGAATGGCAAACATCTGGATCCTCAAATAAACAAGCTTTATTTATATCAATACTGCTATCAAAATATCCAAACAGATTGGCAGGACACGCGGACGGGCAACATGACAACAGATGATCCATCAGAACAACGGAATGGACACAACCTGGATATAAGTGGCCAAAAGGAAGACTAAGAATGAAGTGAAAGCACGACCTGATAAAGCACACGGGTCTCACATGGCAGTGGATAGCTCTGGACA
>NC_136498.1:36265227-36275227 GCF_053919585.1 Euprymna scolopes | reverse complement strand
GAATCGAAATATGAAAAGATGCAAATTTGAATTAATTTCCGAATTGTACCTCGAATACCTCGATTAAGTATGCCCAAAAAGTATAGGCTATAATATTCGCATAATATAATTATAAACAAGAAGAATAATTGAACAAAAAAAGCCCCCCCCCCAAAAAAAAATAATGACCTTACACACATTCAAAAATATTAACAACACAAAAAACAGTCAAACCATTTTAGCACATCACAATTACGTATAATTCATTTCACCTAAGTAGTACCAAACATGCTTAAGTAAACAAACGTACCAATAACAACATGGCACTGTTTATAAGACGATAAAAGCGATTAACTTTGCACAGATATACATCATTTAAGATGGTTAACACATTATCAATCTGATATTAACATTTCAACATCGAAAATTTCGTATAGTTGTTACAATATCTTAGATATTCAATAGTCAATATAGTGTTTATTTTAATCACATTAATAGTATGGCTTTACAATTCCGGTTATTATCTCAATATCTAAATGTGCCCAACCTTTTTAGTCTCACATGATCATTTCTCCTAACCCTCAACATTATCGAGTGGAACTATTCAAGTAAATTTAAACGATGTATAAAAGTTCCTGATCGTTGTTTTATTTATATATTATTTTTCTGTTTTCTTTTGATAAAACATTATACATTTCACTTTAAAATTACGGAGAGGTCTTCCTCTTTCGCTAGCTTTTGGTATGTTAACCATGTAATATTATTATGCTTTTTTTAATAACAACTACAGAAAAAAAATAACATGGCTCTCGGAATTGTGTTTCACTCCATTTTTGTTTGTTTTTTCTGTCTATATCTATATCTGGTCGGATTTTATTCGAAAAATCAGTAAAAATAGCATATTACATTAAAGACTCAATACACACACACATATATATATATATATATATATATATATATATATATATATATATATGTATATATATATATGTGTGGGTGTGTATGTATATATAATGTGCATATATATATATATATATATATATATATATATATATATATATATATATACGTAATATATATATATATTATATATATATATATATATATATATGAATCAGGAATATATTCTTCATGTATATAATAATAAAAACAAAAGAATCAGGAAATAAACACACACACTTACACAAAACTATATATATATATATATATATATATATATATATATATTTATATATACATATATGTGTGTGTGTATTTGTTTGTGTGTGTGTGTAAATTTCCTTAATAATTGCTTTATTTTATATGTATTTATGTTTCTGCGTACGAGTAGGGGTATTGGTGTAATTCTTCAGCCTTATTTTTTTAAATCAATATATATTTACACACACACACACACATATATATTAAGGGTTATAGGAGGGATAGGAAGCATAAAATCAATTATTTGTTAAGTTGTTATATTTTGTTTTAATGTCTTGTGTGTTGATATATGATTGGATCTGCACGTTTGAATATGATCTCTCTGGGTAAATCAGTATGTAATGCAAAGTAGTACACGACACGCATTTATATTCTTAATATAAATAGACTCAGGATAAAGTTTTAAATGTCTTTTTCTTTTCTATAGTATCGTTACTTCAGTTCATGGATGAGTTTTCTTTTTCACATTTTGTATTTCGTCATGCGGATCTTGGTATCTTGATATTGCAGTGATCAACGTTTGCATAAAAACAACATCACTTTTTAGAAGATACATTTTATTTAGTTCTGTACTTCACACTCTTACAGGTTCTGCAAAAGGAACGCATAAATCTTGGAATAGTTTTTGTTGAAAGAAAATTTACATTTTTTTAAATTCTTAAGTATTTTTTAAATGTCATTAAAAGAATGTTTACAAGAAATTTATCTGTGTTATATACCCTAGTATTGTAAAAATTTATCTGTGTTATATATCCTAGTATTGTAAAATTTTCTCTGTGTTAGATATCCTAGTATTGTAAAAATTTCTCTGTGTTATATATCCTAGTATTGTGAAAATTTATCTGTGTTACATATCCTATTATTGTAAATATTTCTCTGTGTTATATATGCTAGTATTGTAAAAATCTGTAGCCCTTATGAATACTTCATTCCATTGATGTACGGATAAACGATGGTATAATGTTTGTAATATACTGGGTCGACATTAGATGAATACAGTTTAGAGCATACAATTATTAATGAGTATAGTATCTTTTTCTAGGTAGGTGTATGATTTTATCAGTGATATTTATCAAGTATATTTGTTCCTCTAAATTATACATTTTATTATGAATTTTAATTAGAATGTCTCAACTTATTGTCTGATCATACAATTCTAAGTTTGAGTTTGCTATTCAAATTAATATTTTGCTATTATATTTCCCATAGGTTTCCAATGGTTGATACAAATTAAGCGCGGTATATCTTGATCCTTTTGAACGCTTATTTCATATTTAATAATGGATTCACATATAATGTCATAGTGCGTACATTAAAATTATTTCTCGTATGGAAATTAACGCAAAATATAATTTTAGATCGATGGTTATATAATTGGAAGGAGATATTATTTCATCTCTTTCTATTTTTGTCTGTTTACATTTCTTTTCTCATATCATAGATTATCATATATTACTATATTAGTAAGTGCGCTTTTAGCCTTGTCTGACAATATCCGGAATTTCAATAAAGAAAGATAATTTGTGAAGCACTGACCTGTTGAATAATATAAACAACAATCTGATTACTAAAAAAATGGCGATACATTTATGCTGAAGAATTCATACGTGTTTTTAAAGTTGTAAAAAGTACGGTTATTCCACCAAATTCTAATCGTCCTTGACATACAAAGATGATTCATAAACTAATTTTTAAAAAAGTTTAGTGATGAAATCTAAACGTGGAATTCATTATTGACATGAGTATTATTTATTAATTTATTAATTGCGGACTGTTATCCTTCTCTTTCTTATTACATGACGAAGGTCAGAGGTATAGTTGGCCTAAACGTCGTGAATCAACAACTAAGAAAGACGAGGATAATAGTCGAAATTAAATAAATTAAAATCTAAAACGATTTATAAGATATACGTCTTTCTCTATTTCTCTCTCTCTCTCTCTCTGCATCTCTCTCTATCTATATATATATATACATATATATCTGCGTACATATATATATATATATATATATATATATATATATTGGTTTTTATAGAGGATGCATGTGTTTGTGTTTTTTGTGCATTGTAAAATACTTGTGATTATATATGCCTCGTATTTATCTGGAATTAACCAATGATTTCTATGTTCAAAATTATTAATTACTTATTTTTCATTTTTTAAAAAATTATTTTCAGAAAATTTTGAAATTGAACCACTCATTGAACCTGCTACTACAACTGATCCACTTGAACCGCTTTATGGTAATTTAGGCTTGACAATTCCACCCGTGAAAGTTGAGGACCTGTGGGACTATATTAAACGCAACAAAGAGAACGATATGGAAGGCCTTAAAAACGAGTACAAGGTTAGTACTGCTTTGTTTTATTATAACTATTAATTTCATCTATTTTTATGGTTTTATTATATCTATTAATGTCATCCATTTTTATGTTTTTATTATATCTATTAATGTCATCTATTTTTTATGTTTTTATTATATCTATTATTTTCATCTATTTTTCATGTTTGTTATTATAGCTATTACTTTCATCTATTTCATAGGAATTGTAGTTTATTGTATGTATATGTTTGTATATCCAGCTTCAAATCAAAAACAAGACACAAATAGTTGGTATACTCTTGTTCGGTGTTACATCGGACAATAATATCCAGAATTAAGATAAACTACACTCATAGTCCTCAGGTCATGTAGATTATTATATTATATCTATTAGAGAGAATTATTTTTTAATGTTGTTCTGTATTAATTTAGAAATACAATTCTGGACTATTACCCGAGGAATCTAATTAGAAGTAGAATAGTCTGTGTGTGTGTGTGTGTGTGTGTGTGCGTGTGCGTGTGTGTCTGTGTCTGTGGCTAGACAGTTAATACTCCATTTCTCACCTTAAGCCGGAGCAGAGGAATTGATAAATTAAGTGTTATTGATGCTTTTAAAGATGCAATGACAATAATGAAAATTAGATGTGAGTGCAAAAACTGTACCTAATTTATTGATAAACATCGGCATTTATTTAACTTACGCAATAAAATATTGTACGAGATTGTGATTCTGTACATGTCTTTATTTCTTTGCGGACTATTATTCTCATTTTCTAGTGATTTCAAACGTGTCGACCAACTCTTCTTCTGGCCTGGCTAAGCTAGTAAAATTTGTAGTATTAAATTATTTCTATCTTGTATTAAGAATAGCAATAAGTCATATGAGTTTTACAAATGTTAAACATCTCAGTTTATTGAGATGAGTATTATTTATTAGTTTTTTTTATTTATTGTGAACTATCATCCTCATCTTAGTTGTTTCACGACGTTTCGGACAACTATTCCTCTAGCTTTCGTGTGTGCTAACCTCGACGGGGCCCGTGGCGCAATTGATAGAGACATTGAATCTCTACGGTTCCAGGTGAGAATTGTCTGAAGATAGCGGTTTCCATCTTACCCAAAGCCGACCAGAGGCTTACTTGGCCAAAACGTGGTGAGACGACAACAACTATGGAAGGCAGTAATTGCTGATGATGCAGTCAGGAGATTCGGAGTTCCTATCCGTCGCGGTTACCACCTGACAAAGGCCAGAAGAATAGTTGGTTGAAACGTCGTGAAAAAACTAAGAAAAGACGTGGATAGAGGTCCACAATAAATAAACACTAATAAACAAATTCAACTACTCTAAAAAAACAAATTCTCAAAATTTTATATCGAATAAATAAAAGACGAGAAGTAAATTTCAAACAAAGAACCGTCAACAATTCTAAGAATAGTATTCAAGTAGTTGGCAACATATCAATGAATAAACTAAAACATCATATATTTCCTTCCGATGTAATGCACGAACGGATAGAAATCATAATGGCATAAGCTATACAATATCTCTTCTTCATGATAACAACGAAGGTAAAAAGGCGCAGTATTGTAATCTGTTGCCTAATTAATAAAAAAAATACTTTCATAACTTTAATGTAAGATGCCGACAAATTTTGTATTTGTAACGTAAGTATACGATTTACTGCATATAAAATCAAAAAGCATGGTTATGATTGATTAAAATAATATAACATATAATTTAACACATGATTTAAAAAAAAGACGCACTCACCAACTCTACAAGAAACCGATGAAAACTCTCTCACTATCTGAATGCTCTTCAGCCTGTTAATAATATAATTTAGCAGGGGCTAAATAGCATCCAATATTATTCGACCATAACCTAGTTCCTTTATATCAGATTTTAAACCGGGTGTACTGATGTTTATCTGCTCTTCTCTTAAAGATTAAAATAAACATTATGCTCTTATATTGATTTTTTTTTCTTATAAGCTAGTACCTTACTGTTTTTTTATTCAAAACACCAAATTAGTATATATATTTTGTCAAGCAGCCGTTTAAGTCCACTTGCGGAGTGCAGGACCAATGCAGCATCGTCTGCAAACAGCAGATCAAGTATTAGGACTTTTCGAATATTGGTTTTGGCGCGTAGCCGAGCCAAGTTAAAAAGTTCTCCATCAGAGCGAGTATTAAGGAACCCACTGTCTTCGTCCTCGTGATTTCCAAAAGCACGGTGCAGAAGAACTGAGAAGATACCAAACAGTGTGGGAGCCAACACACAACCTTGCTTGACTCCACTACACACGGGGAAGTTGTCAGACATGTCACTCTCGAAGAAGACTGCGGCTGTCATGTTATCATGGAGCGATCATCAAACTAAGAAGAGTTGGTGGGCAGCTCAACTTTTGTATGATGTCAAACAGACCATCTCTACTGACCATGTCAAAAGCTTTCGTGAGGCCCACAAATGCGATATGAAGAGGTCTACATTGTTCTCTGCATTTTTCCTTGATTGACGGACTTAATGCGGAAGCCGCATTGCGATTCTGGATAAACGCGGTTTGCAATCTGCTGGAGCCTTGGAAGGAGCACTCTGGCAAAGACTTTGCCGGGGACACTGAGTAAAGATATATCACTGTAGTTATTTAAATCTCCTTTGCCTCCTTTCTTGAATAAAGGTGCAATTTTAGCATATTTCATAGCTGTTGGAAATTTTCCGTTGCGCCAACTGGTACAGAGGAGGTCGTACAAGTGCAAGAGCAGGAACGTATCGCACTTGAACAGGTCTGCTGGAATCTCGTCGGTACCTGGGGCCTTCTCTACATTCGTGTGTTGGAGTGCTACTTCGAGTTCTGACATAGTTGGGATGTTGTCCAGTTCGACTAGGGTGTCGAAGTTCGGAGTGGAATTTAAAGCTGTGACTGTGATGTTGCGCGGTTTGCCATATAGTACAAAGTAGTGCTCCACCTAGCGTTAAAGCTGCTTTATAGGATCAGTGATGACATCGCCTGTAGTAGATTTTAAAGGTCAAAATTTCTTTGCTTGGTTCAGTTGCCTTGCGGAGTCCACGGTACATCACACGTAGTTTATCGCAGTCAGCAGTAGTCTGGATTTCGTCGCACAAGTTTTTCCAGTAGTCGTTTGCACAGTGCCGAGCAGCTTTCTGGAATTGACTTCGAGCCCCTTTCAGCTTAGATAGCGTGCATCGTGTCGGCCTGCTCACATAGTTCTTGTGAGCATCGTTTTAGGACAGTAGTAGAGGTTATAAGAGTTCTGTATTCTCAGCAATCCAGTCTTCGCAAGGCGGCCGCTTGGTTCCAAAGGATGTGGCTGCAGCGTCATGCATCGCAGTTTGCAGGATTTCAAAAGATTTATCTAGGTTACTGCTTCCGCTGGTGCAGAATCTCTCAGCTTATTTTCGAGCGCAGTGCGAAACGTACTGATGCTGTCGTAGTTCTTCATTGCAGCTGTCTTGAGACTACGACGAGGTCTTGGCTTACGTGGTGCAGGTTTCTTGTTCGAGAGATCGAGTTGTGTCAGCATGAGTGAGGTGTCGGTATCACCATCGGCGGAGTGGTAGGTTCTTGATCGTTTGACAAAACCGATGTCTGTTTTTCTCCACAATGCAAGATCAAATTGCTGCCAATGTTTGGAACGAAGGTGTCTCCAAGAGACACGATGACACATTTTCTGGTTGAACCAGGTGTTTGCAATACAGAGTATCTGTTGACTACAGAGCTCCAGAGTTTTTTGACCATTTTCATTTATTTTACCAGTACTGAAGTGACCAATGATGTCAGGCCAGACAGTATGGTTTGCACCGACTCTGGCGTTGAATCTCCGAGTACTAGGAGGTGATCGCTGGCTGGGATCCTGCTCAGTCTTTCGTTGTGACAGTCGTAGAATGCATCCTTCACATGATCTTCGCTAGGCAGTGTTGGCGCATAGACGCTGATGAGATGTACTGGTGTATCGGCGCAGTTGGTCTTCAGTGTTTAATTCTCTCTGAAATGCTGATCGGAATGTCGACTACATGTTCTCTGAGTAATTTGTTTGTCACTGCGAAACCTACTCACTGGATGAGATGTTCCTCTTCTGCTTTGCCAGTCCAGAAGAAAGGGTAGTTTTTTTTTCCGAGATGGAGCCAGTTCCAGCCAATCTGGTCTCCTGTAGAGTGACACTGTCGACAGACAGCTTGGCAAGTTCACGGTCAAGTAATGTGGTCTTATGAGGCAGACCTTGTGCACGAAGGTTGAGATCTGGGTTATGTATGAAACCCAGGCACAGTGTACGAATTTGCCAACTTCTGAGTCAGAGAGTAGTCTTTGAATTGTGATTTGTAAGAGGTAAATGATTTACGCCCGTGATTGCCTGACTACCACATCAAAGCGGCGGACGTGACGGCTTAGCACCTTACTGAACAGGGACTGCCTGGTTTGAGTGGTTTGAGTGCGGAGGATCCGAAGCGCCTGGTCGCGACGTCAATTTGACCAGACTTTTAACTCGTAACTCTCTTCCACTATTGCGAGTGCCTGGGCGAAGAAACTCGTGCATTGCCCAAGCGTCATGAGTGGAAGTTGACCAGAGCCGGTAGAACCCAAGGAAAGACAAGATCGACACGTTGGTACCGACTCTGGCTGTAAGGAGATGGCTCATAAGAAGCTCATCCGACCTTTGACAGGTGTAGTTTTTGGTCCTGCTAGGTGTCCCCACACCCTCCTCACCTAGATTACCCCGGGCGAGGAAGCCGGTTTAGTCGCCGACAACACGACCATGAGGCAGCTAGCACTGGGTTACATGGTACCAGTGGAAGTCTAAGACTCAGCTTACATGGACTTAAGTCAATCTTATATATATTTGCATATAAATTATGAACGGTATACAGGGCCCGAGCTAAGCCGGGATGAACGTATATATATATATATATATATATATATATATATATTTATATATATATATATATATATATATATATATATACAAATAAAATTAGTTTACAAAATTGAATAATTCACTAAACATAAAGCATAAATGACTATTATTATGTGACAATCCCAACCAGATAAAAAAAAACTTCAATTTTCAAGATAGAGCATTAATTTTAATTCATTGTATTCGTTGTCGAAATATGGATTAGTTGTACATTTCACTTCCCTGAATTTTAAATGTCGATGTGTGAATTCGTTACCCCTACGATCGGAAATGACTCGGCATATTTTTTTTTTAATTTCACACGAAGGTACATATTGTGTCTAGGAGTGTTCTTACGAATATTTTGGGCAATATCACAATGCGTCTGATAAGATGGAAAATCAATAAATGAAAAAAAAAGCGATTAACAAAGAAAGTCCGATTTGAGCAAAAATTATCACTTTTATACAACCTTACATTACATGTGAGAATGGCTATTACCACTGAAGCAAGAGTGCCCAGCTTATAAAAATCACTGTAGAATCTTATATCCAACATGGGCGTGTTTTAAATGATTCTTATAGAGCAGAATTTAACACTGATACTTGACTCTAATTTAAATGATTATGTAAAATAATTTTATAAAATTTACAGTACAATTTAAACACAGGACGCGGTTAAAAAAAATGTTTCTGTTTCAAACACAATTGAACGATAGTACTCAAGTACTTGCGTAGAAGCATTTTTTTAAAGATAGTTTTAAATAATCAACAATAGATTCTCTACAATGAAATGCAGACTACAATGTTATTTGGACTAAGTCACTGCAGGGAGGTATGTGAAGCTGCATCACGGTACACTGTGAAGCGGACTAATGAGAGCAGGCAATCGGTCAATTTGATAAATAAAATTGACGGTTTCACCAATTTCCATGACTATAGAAGTATGGCGGCTTAAACATTTTAATCTTCATTCTGATACATATTACCAGTAATATTAAAATTTGTACTATTTAGTATTAATAATTCTGTTTCTTTACAGGGTTTTTTTCATAGGAACATCCAATTATCAAGGCACAGAGACCGCTCGAGGATATGGGTTAAGACTGTACGGTAGTGAATTGAACAATATAGTAATCGTTAGTAATGGAAATTCGGTAAATTTGTTAACTTAAGTGGAACGGCTCATGTAGAACTGGTTTACCTTGGACTTGAAGACAATCAGATTGTAGTAAGCTGGAAAGCAGGAAAACGGAAGACAGTTCCATAGGCGAGCTCTTCTAAGAAAAAAGCTTTGTTAATGGAATCTACGTTTAGGTTTAGGCACAGATAAAGAGTGGGGGATTATTGATAGAATTTTCAGATAGATGAGTGTTTCTTGTAAAAGTTTGACAACAAGGGGAGCATAGATTGAAGCTTAATCAAGCACTTGCCATTAAAATAACGATAAAGCAGAGAGAAACTCGCAACATCTCTTCTGTGAGAAAGAGGCTGCAGCGAAGAGAAAAGGACATCTCCTACGAGGCTACGAAGGTTTATTATAATTAAGATAAAAAGCTATCTTGCTTAATACATAAATTAATTGTAA
>NC_136498.1:36222727-36255227 GCF_053919585.1 Euprymna scolopes | reverse complement strand
AAACTATAGCTGAATCCACCGTGAAAAATTTCCCCCACTCTATATCTGTGCCTAAATCAAAACGCGGATTTCATGAACAAAGCTTCTTTCTTAGAACTGCACGCCTGTGGAACTCTGTTCCGTCTGCCTGCTTCCCTCCGGACTACAACTTGGATGTCTTCAAGTCTAATGTTAACAAATTCCTAATGAACCGGCCCCCTTAAGTAAACACTTCATCAAATCTCCTAACGTAATGTACTTGCAATAACCCTTATCCCTGAGTGGCGTCCGGGCCTTGATAAGTGGTGATCTCTGTGTAAAAAAAAAAAAAATTAAAACCAAAATAAAAAACAAAAATAAACCCCCAAAAAACAAGTAAAAGAAAACACCCCTAAATCAAATCAACGTTTATCGTTTCATTTATATTAAAAAAAATATGCCACATACAAAGTTCTTTTGTCGGGCCTATTAGTTACTATCTTATGTAACTTTATAAAGACTTTTCTGACACATCCAGGTGTTCAAATTAAATCCTAGAGTCCTTCCAAGGAGCTACACCAGCACTATCGCATTAACCTACAGAGGAAGTAGTCCCTATTTTCTCCCTATTAGTGAAGTTCTCCTACTAATCCCAATAAACACGACAGGGATTTATACACATATTTTGGATATTGTAATTACACCCTTTGTAACTGATTCATAAACTAAAAGCCCAAACATTAAATTCCGTATGCGAAAAAAAGTATTTTCTCTTTTAAAAAATTCCTATGATTCTTATTGGGTTACATAAGGCCGACACCTTGTTCCAGATCGCAATTCTGTAAACTAAAACAAACGCGAAAGTCGCTATGCAACATGGTTTCTACCGGTACAGAAAGGCACCGTTTACATTAAATAAATCCATTTCTGGACAGCATGGAGGTATTTTCTTCTCACCCCATCTCTCTCTCTCTCTCTATCTCTCTCTCTCTCTTTCACTCTTTTTCTCTATCTATCTATTCCTCTATCATTCTTTCTCTTACTAAATGTGTAAAGAGGGAGTGAGAGAATTAGAAAGAGAGAGATAGACCGTGCCAGATTAAGAGTGAGAGTTATATCTGTTGTGTTTACATTCGAACACTAAACCGAAACGAGAAAGAGAGAGAAAAAGAGAGAGATATCGAGAGAGAAAAGGGGTTACTAAAATAAGTTTCAATAGTTTTTGCACAGTCATTAAAAATCATTGTAGACACTTGAAAATTCGGTATGTTATTGCTATACCACTTATAATATGATTGACTAATCTTTATGATATTAGGGTCAAAGTAACAGTTACAGCATTACTTGAAATACACTCTATTAAAACCTGATTGTCATGACTGGTGAATTTCACAAATAAAGTTGGACGTACGGAAACATTAGAGAAAGGATATGAAATAAAATGCTGTTTTAAACTTAGATTAGACCTGCGGACACTCATTGAATTATTCAAACTACGTTGGAACTGTCTTTCATAAATCAAGTAGCAGTTTTAATAAGAAAAAGAGATTAAAGTAGGCAGGGGGTTTGTGAGGGAAAATTAGAGGTGTGGGATGAGTACGTTAGAATAGATTGGCCAAATAAAAAATATCATTGGTAATGACCGTCGTTTGTCTATTGGGACAATAAGTGCACACCTTAATGTCAGGGTCGGAACTCTACACATAATTATCTGCGAGGAACCGAAGACAATGAAAATTTGCGCAGATGGACCAGAACCCTACTCCATTCTTGTCACAAATTACTTGACCAAGTCGTGTATTACGACATTTTCCTACTTGCTATGACATTTTGTCACTGCGACTTTTGGTTATTCCCTAAGCTCAAAGAAAATGTCGTTATATGACAATTGAGGAATTGAAAAAGGTTGTGACGAGGGTCGTTGATACGTTCACACAAGAGGGCGTTCATGGGATCTTCCGGAGGTTATTGGAACGGTACCACGTTTGCTTTGCAGCCACATTAGATTACTTCGAAAGGGAATAGAGTTTCATGTGTGCACTATGAAAAAAAATGTCCATACGAAAAGTCCTTGAAACTTCTTGAAGGCACCAACTTTCTTCCTTCAGAGCACAGAAAAAAGGACCAGACATAAAAAGTATATATATATATATATATATATATATATATCAATATATATATATATATATATATATCAATATATATATATATATATATATATATATATATATATATATATATATTGATTATGTTATCGAGTTTATATATATATATATATGTATATATATATATATATATTTACTTAATTATTTTTGTATATTACTATTGATTAGTGACCCAACATATATCTGTATACACATATCCAGAATCATATATATATGTATATATATATATATATATGTATATATATATATATATATATATATATAATAAAGACGTATTAATGATTAAATATATGTCATCTATACGTAATTCATATATATATATATATATATATATATATATATATATATATATATATATATATATATATATACAAGGATAACATTGCAGTGAAAACCAATAAGATCTTTCTGTTTCCAATAGATTTTGCCTGTAGAATATATGAAAAGTATCGAAAAAGCATAACAAAAAAATACGTAACGTATTGGGATAATTTCTGAGTATCTACCTCTTCAGATCCTGCGTATCCATTACAAATAAGCCATGCTATTCAAGAAATAACTTCAGGGCACATCTCGACTGACAATAATAAAAAAAGAAAAGAAAAAGCATGGAAATTACTTGATACATACACACGTGGATCACGAACAATATACCAGAATGCTGGTTCTCAATGGCGAATAGGTGGAGACTTTGCCGCGGGATGCGTTACATGCTCTCCATTATCTTTGTGTAACTGATGAAACTTTACAGCTTTTAGGCTACTAAAACGGCAAATAATAATGTGTCTTTTGTAACTTTGACTTTTCCAGTCATGTTTGTTTAACTTCCGGTCATGATGACGTGCACTGAGAACTCCTAATTTATTTTTTACCCATTTCATATTACATAGGTAAAGATATGCGTAGAGTTCACTGCGACAGATATATGGTATGTCAAGAATATGTGGAGTCTGTTTAATGTAATAATGAATTTGCATTCGGATAAAACAGCATTATTATAGAAATAATGTTATTTGTGTTGTTTTCTCATCCAGATATAACCAACTGCCTGACTTTAATATTTTGCAAGTCGGCACCATTTCGATTGAAAGGCAAATGTCCATATGTATTACAGACAGGAACAGAATAAAATAACTTAATGAAATAAGAGAAGTAAAATGCCAAACTTATATAACCATTATCACTCAAAGAAAAACCCTGCATTTATATATATATATATATATATATATATATATATATATATATATATATATATATATATATATATATATATGTGTGTGTGTGTGTTATTAGTTGTTTTTTTTTGGGGGGGGGATCCAGCAGAGTGCCCAATTAAAAGGAAAATCCAAAAGATAAGAGCGTATTTATATTTTGTATTTTGTGTACATAAAGTTGTAAGATGAGATAAGTCATTGGTACCGTCGGTTTCAAGCTTGATAATTAGGATCGTTTTAATTATCCATGTCAAGCTCTCTTCAGCCAATATCTTTGTGCGTGTGTATGTTTGTATGCGCATATAAAATCATGATTTAGTGAATAATATACAATATATTGTGCATATATTATTCAGTGTTACAGAGGTAAGTAGAGCGTAGTAATAAGCGTACGAAAAATTAACTTTTGCAGGTAAGCTACACAAATTTTTACATGTTTCATTCACCGGTTAAGTGCACTCTCATTCGAATTTTTTAATATATCAAATTAGTGTTGGGTCTAGTTAACAATTCAATCAGAGTATTTTTGTCGGCTTTATGTCCTTATTCTATTAACCCTCTCTTCTTTTCTCAGTCTCCCCTATATATATAAAGGGTGTCGCAAAATGATCTAACATATATGTTGGCCAGAAAAAAAAAGTAAATTAAAGAAAAATTAATTAAAGTAAAATCTGTTTTTAAAATGTACGTAGAATGCCATTTTATTTCACACCGTCTTCAATAAAAAATCGGACCAATGCTTCTAAAAACTCATGGTTGTAGACGTTCAAATTTGTTTAAATAACACGATGAATCATTTCGGGTAGAATAGCAACAATCTTAGAACGAATAACTTGTTTAAATTCTTTAAATGACCTAGGGCTGTGGCTGAATACTTTTGACTTCAAATGCACTTTAAAAAATCGCAGGAGTTTAAATTAGGCGATCTTCCATTTTAACCAATATAACCAGAGCCGTCCAATTAATAAGAGCATACTAAAATTCAAAAAGTTCATATAAATACAAATACAAATGAATTTTGATCTTATTAAAATAAAATTGCATTATATGCACAGTTAAAAAATGAACATTTTTTTTATTTTAATGGTATTTAACTGGTCTTACTTACGCATGTGTCAGATCATTTTAGAACACCATGTATTATATCATATATCCCCATATAATGTTATAAAGAAATATATTTCATATATCTATTTTGAGTATTCAATAATGCTCAATACGTCCGAAGAGCTGGCCAATAAGTTATGCAATGAATCATTGGCGTCCATTGATCATCTCTGATATTTGTTCTGTGCTCTGAAGAAGAAAAAAAGTTGGTGGATAGCGATGAAGCCATCCATTGCATTGGGTTCGCTTTCAACTGACGAAGTTTATACTGACTCTCTTGAAACCGCTGGTGTTTCTATAAATCGCGCTGATCAAGAACATACCAGCTTTAAATTTTATGCCGACCTCTTTTATGTCTTTTTTACACGCGTCTTTCAATCGTAGCTGAGTGCGACCCCTGTTTCTCTTGTAAATTCCTTGTAGAATAAAGATTTTGAGATCCATTCTGTTATCCATCCGATGGACATGTCCAAGCCAGCACAGTAAACGCTGACACAAGAAAGAGTACATATTGGGACACCAACACGCTCGAGAATCTGTGTTAGTTATGAAATCTGGCTACTTTAAAAACAATATCCTCATCAGGTTGCGCATTTAAAAGTTGTGGAAGCCCTTTCCTAATACGCATACAATGTCATTGAACTGCTGCCGTACAGAGAAGGTGCTCAATGCACAAAACATACACACCACAATCTTGGTCTTGATTGTTAATTTTCTCTTCTTCCACACTGTGCGGACATCTGACGAACGTGTATATTGCACGGTGTCAGTTCAGTTATGGTCCCATATCAATACAATCTGCTATAGTTTATCCCACCTATGGTAACACTTTTATGAGTACAAGTTGGTAGTTTTTTGATGATCGTACCTATTTACAATGCCTCCCCATAGGACAGACTTAGACACCAGCGCCGTTTTTTTAATGTGGAGAAAAGGTACACAAATAAAACTTGTCTAAGGCGTGAAGGATTTCTCCTCAACTGAAAGAGAACGGGAAATGTAAGTGCCGCAGCTGAAGAACAGATGCTACACTTGATCTTGAGTTTGTTGATGATTGTAGACGGGGAATAGTGCCCACCCCCATAATAGTAACATTTGTATACGGATGGTCAATTGAATGTTATCATATGTCTCATGAAGCATTGATGGTCCGCATTGCTGTGGGCAGCTAGTGCAGTGGCGTTTGCAAACAATAGGTCCCAATGAGAATCATTTAGAGTTTGTATTTTCTATCCGTCTGGTAATATTTTAGAATTTATCGTTTGAACGTCTGTAGAGGTAGATTTCCGTGGTGAAGTCATCAAAAGACTGGTTTAGCATGCTGGCAAAGTAGATACCAAACAGCGTTGGGGCGAGCACGTATTTTTACTTCATGCTACTACTCGTGTACAAAGGCGATGATATCACTCCGTCGAACTGAACAATACCTTTCATGCTCACGTAAAATGATTGATTATGCTTAGCGGTCTCTTTGTACATCCGATCCTGTCTGGATGTTTACAGGACTTCTCTTCCCCTGATGAAGTCGAAAATGCTATGTGAAAGGGATATGTTTATTCCATACATTTTTACAGCAGCAGCCCAACAGCGAAGTTAATGTCGACCGTGAAATGTTCGGCTCTGAAACTGCACTGCGATTATTAATGACTCTGTCTGCAAGTCGGTTCGAAACCACACCAAGAGCTTTCCTACGACGCTCAACAGCGAGATCACTTTAGAATTTTTGCAATCGCCATGATCGCCTTTATTTTTGTAAAATGTAATTATGTTGCCGTCTCTCATATCTTGTGCTACTAATCTTTCCTCCCAGCATTGACAGAGAAGTTCAACGAGATGTTAAATTCTTATGCCCTTATCGCTTCGCATTACTTCGGTTGGGATGTCGTTCAGGTCTTATGACTTTTCGCTAGGCAGATCACCAATGGCCCGTGTGTACTTTTCTACGGTTGGCAGCTCATCAAGCCCATATATAGAAGGAAACGGCTCGGTAAACTCTAGCATGGTGTCTGAGAGTATACCCTCTGTGCTGTAGATGGTAGAGTAGTGCTCGACCCATCTGACTCTCTGCTTGTTCTAGTTGATTGACTTCCCACTGTTAAAATTTGTTGAACTGTTTTGCGGCATGATGGCCCACTCGTCTTTTTAATACACTCGTAGACACTCCTGATGCTACTGTCTTTAATATCCTTACAGTATTAGTTGCCACAACTCCTGACAGCAGGCTGGACTTTGATATGGCTTGAACGGTCGGTTTTCAGCAGGGAGTTTCTTAGCTCTTTCCTGTGTTTAAGTGGAGCCGTACGTTTTCCTGTAAGCAGTGTAGTAGGCTCAACTGCTGAGTGTCTAACCAGTCATTGGTCCTGTTCTTCTTCTTACCGAAGATTGAAAAATCAGCGGTGTGAACCATGTTGCGAATACTTTCCTAACTTCGTTCAGGATTTCTCTGTCCCAAGGGCCTCAATCAGTTCATTGCTAAGCCATTATATCCTGAAAACCCTTTTATTATACATGCTGATGTATAATATTCAAATCTATTTGGGAGAATTAATCAACCTATGTAA
The DNA here is from genome assembly GCF_053919585.1 of Euprymna scolopes. NCBI lineage: Eukaryota > Metazoa > Mollusca > Cephalopoda > Sepiida > Sepiolidae > Euprymna > Euprymna scolopes. The sequence continues at coordinate 36,248,222 of NC_136498.1, read as the reverse complement.
AAACCGTTTCATTCCCATAGCATGTTATTTTTGTCACCGGTTATTTATAAATATAGGTGATGTTTCTACCCTATTTAACAAAATAGATTCATTTTTGCTCCCTCCGATGTATATATAATCTTTTATTGATGAATCATTTTTGTAAGGCATTTTTTTCATAGTATTAAAAGGTATCTATTTTAATGCACTTTTTTTTAAAAATTCCTATTTCGAAAATATCTATTAGATTTTATATCATTAATATTCCTTATAGTATATTTATATATTCAATATACATGTTTTCTATATCAAACATTTTTTATGCATTTAGTTATATCTTCTTACTGCTCTTGGTAGAAAAAAAAGTGGTAATATATTTAAATTCCAACCCCCTATACATCGTGTTGGACAGATTGTATTAAAAAAGTGTTCCATCATATGGAATAAATACACGAAACACATTTAGAAAAAATATTCTATGTTTCTTAAAACATTTCGAATACTTTTGAAAGCCGCGTTTCTTAACTTCCCTATCGGTTACGTTGAGGGAAACAAGAATGCACTTGAGAGTTTCTAATGCGCCACACAGACATACGGACGAAATATTCTATCTATTACTGCATACCAGTGCTTTCTCTTGCAATGCCCGCGTTTGTAATTTACTCGTCTCGATTCCCAGGACGGGATTTTCCGTTGCAATCTGAAACTGGAGTAAGTGACGTTTCTGGTCATCGCATTCAATATTAATGCGATTTCTTGGGGTCGAAGACAAGTTGTATATCCGAGTCGTCACTTTTTGAATCGAATAGGACAGGTTGCCTTTATCGGAAACGGATTCTACGATAAATCAGAGTGGCACAGTAATTCGTTTCCAATAATTCAATCGAGCTTCCTTCTTTCGTCCGCTATCTTTCTCTCCGGCAAATGTCGATCATTTATAATGCGAAGGTTTAGCGTTCCAAAATTAATTTAGAAGCATTGCAATTTCCCCAAGGGCATTATTATTCCAGCAGAAATTTATAAGCTACTGCCGTTGTATATGATAATTAAATGTAATTAAATATGATTTAGTCACTCTTGTCGTATGATTGTACGAGTAGGTAGAGTTACCTTTGCAGTCAATATAAGTATATTTCGCTGTTAGACCTGTATAATGTAAAGATGTAATCATTTCTTCTACGTAGTACAGGAAATTTATTATGATTTTTTTTGTATATTACTGCACTCATGGCTTATTGCGTGTATCTTGTTTCATATATGTTTGTTCATCAGGAACCACTTTATACGATCAATCCAATATAAAGAAAAATATAATAACTTGATTTTTATATACTTTGTTTTATGTGTTATATATGTATAAATACATCACACACCCAGACATACACACACAAATACACACCCACACGCATATATATATATATATACATATATATATATATATATATATATATGAAGTAAATTATATTAATTTGGTATTTTAATTTATATACATCATCTTTGTTTGTTTATAAAGTATTGAGCACTTTTGAAAAATAGTGATTTTAGATTCTGTTTACAATATACATGAACTTAATCAAGTATATATATATATATATATATATATATATATATATATATATATATATATGCGTGTATGTGTGTGTATATTTCTACTTCTTGTGTAGACGCTTTAATCTCTTCAATTTATAGCAAACTAGAATGGGTGCCCAGCGTTGCCAGAGTGTTTGGAGGTGTATTTCTTTAAATTCGACCCCTATTATGACCTCTTAACATTTATTGTTTTGGGCTCTAATTGAGTGATTAAGTTAGATCCATGCCCAAGGAACCTATATCTAAACTTTCAAGTGTTTAGACCAAAAATTGTCGGAGGAGTTTTGTAGAGTTCTTAAAGGTAAAATCGTTGAACTTTGATCCCTTAGCAGCCAAATTCCTGGCCGACAACGAATTACACAGATTTTCCCAAATCTCAGTACCCTGTATATCAAATTTTGTGTCTGTAGACTAAAAATCGACAGAGTTATTGCGTAGGGAATGTACACACAGACACACAGGCACGTTCATTTTTATAGATATATAGATCTAAAAGTGCATATAAATCTTCCTTCAATCCAGTTTTACTCTTATGCTTGGAAACTCGCCAGGATGTGATGGTGCTTGGGGAACAACTTTACTATGAACATGTTAGTCTCATGTTAACCGCCTGCAGATTTTCAGACCAGTCAACAGATATTACAACAATAATTGGGTGGTCAAGGTGGCAGCATAACCTCATAACATTCCTGCTCTTTTTTAATGTTATTTTACTTCAGTCTAGTTCTCAGAAATCAAGTGGTCCTCTACCTCGAGCTACACTTGAACTCTCTATGAGATACATAGATATTCAAATGTTCCATTAAAGTTCTTAATTTCTCAAACGTGGAGTTAGTAAAGAAATGAACCATTTTCAAACGTGGTATTGTATCTTTCGTTTTAGTCTCTTGGTCTTACTGAATTCCGGGACTGTAATTTATCAAGTCTAGTGGGGCATGCAACTTCGTGCTATTACTTAAGGTAACGTCACTTGAAGAAGATGCACCATTTCTCGTAAAATCTACTGTGAGTTAGTCATAGTCAGATCTTATTTTGGCAGACAGTACTATGTGATTTTAAATATTTAGTTAGGATTTACTTCTAGGAAGAAGTATCCTCATGCCTGGTTTTTGTGGCCATTGTGTATTTGAACGTGGTTCAACAAACCAGTTTGAAAGAAAACATCTGCTACATATTTTGTATTTTATTTATGTTTGAAAGTTGAGAGGAACTGCAGACTCGTGCTGCTTTCAAAGAGCACGTTTCAATACTGCAGGTTTAACATGCTGTTCCTCAAACTTTCTGTACTTTAGACTGATTACTTTTCTTATATATATATATATATATATATATATATATATATATATATATATATATATATATATATATATATATAAGAAAAGTAATCAGTATAAAGTACAGAAAGTTTCAGGAAGAGCATGTTAAAGAAAATCGTCTGTTTACCAAAGGATTGATTTTTACAGGAAGTTTTAAGTGTTACTTTCTCACTGGATTTCATAACAATGCTAAACTATTTTTTATCAAATATGAGAGAAAATCGATTAGTTACGATGAGGCATATGAGATTTCGTAATTTCTCGTCAAGTAGAGTTTTAACATTTGATTAGGGTGCGGTGTAAACAATATTATTTATCTCTTCCCGATTTTAGGTGTTTATTATAGATATTTATTTATCAATGTCATTATGTTATTTCAGCAAGTTACAAAGCAGAGGAAGAAAATATTACATGAAGTTGCTTAGTAATCAGGTCTTTTTACATTCTATTTTATTTAAAAAAAATACATTTTCACCCCAAACAAAGACTATTTCCACATTGATGTAGAACGCTACTATCAGGGACATAAGCTACATGGGTACTATGTGGGGAGTTGGGCAGCATGTCTGTTTACGTTACTCTTGAACTTCTGCATGTCAGTGCAGTTGGGGAAGCAGGAATCTGGAAGGGAATTCCAAAGTCTTCCGGTTCTGGGAAAGAAATTACTGAAGTAGAAGGCTCTCTTACATCTAGCGATCTCTACTGTGAAGGGGTGGGATTTAGCTGCGTGTCGAGTTAGTCGGAGGTATTTACGTTTAGGGTACAAGTCCTTGCAGTTCGTACGAGCATTCACCGTTAAAGTACTTGCAGAACAGGCAGAGGGATGCTACATACGATACGAAAGGGGTTGAAGCTTAGATGACAGTTCAGGGCCTATCATGTTGGCGTCTCTCTTTTGAACCGTGTCGCGAAGTGAGAGATTACTAGCAGATGCAACATTCCAAATATGACAACAATACTCCATACATGGGCGAATGGTGGCCTTATAGATGTGCAGGACACTTTCGGACGTTAGTAGCTTTCTAGCACGGTAGAGAGTACCTACCGTCTTCGCAGCGGCCCTGAAAATGCTCTCAATGTAATTGTTCAAACTTATGTTTCCTGCGAACGTTAGGCCGAGAAGTTTAAAAGATGTACTTTCAGATAAAGACTCACTGGCCATTGCTATTGGTGGTAGAGAAGGTTTCTTGTAATTATTGAAGGAAACGAGTTTAGTCTTGGCAGCATTGAATGTGACAATCTATTTTTTTACCCCATTCCACTACAGTTTCTGTCATTTCTTTAGATACGGGTTAATTTATTTTCCTGTCTTGTCTGTTATAGAGCATGGTATCATCAGCATATGAACCCATCTCACAGACAATTTTGTCAGGGAGGTCATTTATGAATATTAGGAATAATAGAGGCCGAATTATAGACCTTTGAGGCATTCCCGCATTTGTTAGATGTACGACCAACGAGGACAACCTGGAGTTTTCTCTTATCTAAGAAGGAGTTAATAATTTTAAGTATTTTCCAGTGATACTGTATGATCTGATTTTCCTGAGAAGACCTTCATGCCACACCCTGTCAAATGTCTTAGATATATCTGCAGCTACCGCTCTACCCTCCCCTGATTTGTAGCGAGAATGGTATATACGTTCAGAGATTACAGTTAGGATGTCTGCTGTGGACGGACTTTCCTAAATCCATATTGTAGGTGGGTCAGAATTTTAGCATCTGTAAGGTGATGGACTAGAGCTTGATTAATTAAATATTTTGGCGAAAATGGGGCGATAATTTACTAGGTCAGTTCTTTCGCCAGAATTCGTGAAAACTGGTACCACAAAAGGAGCTTCCAGCAGACAGGAAAGCAAGATTCCTTAAGGCATTTGTTGTGTAGTTTGGAGAGAACTGGGACTACTTCTGTGGAACACTTTTTTAATAGCACAGCCGAGATGAGATCAGGTCTATATGCTTTTGAAGTATCAAGGTTTTTATGATGGCATGGACCTGTGATGGGGTGATTTTCAGATCGTTCAGTGTGGCGTCTGTCCGCGAAGGAAAGTCAGGGAGGAGGTGGTTAGTTGGGTTCAGTGTGGAGTTGGAGGCAAACCGACTGGCAAGCATGTTACCCTCCGAGGTTGCTGAGAAAAAAAAACTTCCTGGTTGTTGGATAGTGGGGGAATTGTTGATTGCCCATTATTTACTACACTTTTGTAGATTTTCCAGATGTCACGGGTTCAAATTTCTGTGCTTCGATGCATTTTTTGTGGTTTTAGTAAATTCTCATTTAGCTGTCTCTATTTCCTTCTTGCAGTTACTTCTGGCTTCTATATACTCTGTTTGTTTGAACTAGAATTATGTCGGTTAAATCTGCGGTCCGCCTGCTGCCTTTGCGCAATGGCAGCTGCACAATTAGAAGTTAACTATTAGGGAGGGTGGGATTGCTATAAAATTTCCGCGTGGCAACATGCACATCAATTGCCGTTTTGAACCATTCAGTGGTGTCAGTTGCGCACTGTGCAGCATGAAGTGAAAAGATATTTCGCCATGGGGCGCCTCTGATGAGATCCCTGATGGCTTCCCAGTCAGCCGTATCATAATATCTCGTTGTTTTGAGCAATGGCTCTTCAGTTTTTGCTCTAGAGTTTAGGGTGATGTCAACCATTATCACTGCATGCTCAGCGTTCCCGCGTGGCATGTGGGCGTTCGTAACACAATCATCGGAAACTATGGCCAGAAACAAACCTAGAAGTGATGCGTGTTGCTTTTGCTGGTCTGGGAAACGAGTTGGAAACGGAACCGTCTGTGATAGGGAATAGGATAGAGAGAAATATGTGTTATGCGAGAACTATGTGCTGTGCGTCTGTAAGTAGAAATCTAAGCCAGTTGTGGTGGACATTGAAGTGCTCTATCTATGTTGCATGTTAAGTCTAAAGCGCATAAAGGTTTGATCATCTGATTCTTGTTTTGTTTCCTAGTCAAGGGGAGAGAGTTTGGAATATAGACTCCAAGCCTGTGCATATGTCTGTCGGTGTCCTTACAACAGAGGGGGAGATATCCGGGCATGTTATGGTAGTTAGAGGGGATGGAGGAGTGTAGGTATGTCTCACTTAGTGCTAAAATGCCCGGGGTATTTGTAAGGAGAAATGCTTCAACATCATTTAAATTAGTTCTTAGTCCACGGATGTTCGTAAATGCAAGCCTCAAGGGAGGAGGCAATTTGCTTTTGTTTGGGTTGTGTCCTGGTTTAAGCGTAATTTTAGATTGCACTTTCAGTTTAGGTGAGGGGTGCTGAACAAGTGGTTATGCAGAATACCAGACATGCAACACAAGTAGACCATAAGTTGACCTTTCCTTTACTAGCATTGTGACATCAGGATAGCCGAAAATGGATGAGTACAGGGTCCCATTCCATGCGCGTCATGACACTGCAAACATACCGATATTATTTAACTGTTGATGAATCAGCCGCTCTAAACGCTATCAAAGAGTTAGGGCACAACAGTCAGGTACCCTCAACCTATCAGACGCTGGTCAACCCAATCTACTTGCACTAGCATTATGGCATTCAAGCACTCCCAAGTGTCCAGTTTAGAGGGATGCGATGTGTCGAGAGTGGGGAAAACGGCGTTCATCGCCCTAGTCAGGTAGCAAGATCGATCACTGAGTGTTTTTGTCTAATCCCTGTGATTCGACCTCTACGCCTGGCTAATTATTATACTTTTCTGTATATTTGTATATTGCTTTATTATATATTGCTTCTTATATATATATATATATATATATATATATATATATATTTATATATATATATATATATATATATATATATATTGAAATTATTATGCCCATTATTTCAAAGGATGTGTTGTAAATGCTATTGATGTCTTTAATATGTTTGGTTCGATAAAAACAGAAACATGTTGTTTGGTTGATTGTGGAGAATTATTCATTTTGGATTTCTATTCCTTTTTTTATATATAAATATATCAGCATATGCGAAGCGAAACTCTACATAATTAAATATATTAAATATCAGTTTCAATCAATAATAAAGAGCGATGCATTCAATCTTAAATGATCAGTTCATATTTCTATTGCGCCACGATAGAGAAAACATGATTTAATTGTTCGGAATATCTACATTTTTCGGATTCCTTAAAAGAACACATATCGTTCGGGAATGTCAGAAAAATAATACGTTGTATAGAAGAAATTGTTTATTAATCATATATTTTAATATTTTGTTACTTGCGTAAACGTCTATCTTATTTTTCCTAAAATTTCTTATTTTCCAGTTAATTCCAGCCGGACTTACGGCAAAATGCGACGTAGCTAAAAAATCTGAAAACAAAGTGAAAAATCGGTATGGAAACATCGTTGCTTGTAAGTATTCGTCTGTTTTATATGCGTTTTTGTTTATATATGTGAAAAATACAGTAAACATATTATTTGTAACATTTAGACAGATTCTAATACTTCGTCACATGACTCGATCTTTTCTTTTAGAAATACATTTTGTTCTATGTTGGATTTTTTTTTTGATGCAGTTGACAAAATCCGAGAAACTAGTGCTTCCAGGAGTGCAAAAAAATGGTGTTTATTTAATTAGTGGAATTATTTTTCGATGAGTGATTTGATTATTTATTCATTTATTTATACTTGTTGCTTTACGATGGTTCATCAGGTGATTAAACACGACGGGAAAGGAAGCCTGAATATCTTAACTGTATCTTCAGTAATTACTGCCTTCCATATTTGTTGTCGTATCCTTGGCCATATTTGTTGTCGTCTCTTTAGGTAGGATTAGAACCGCTATCTTTAGGGCATGCTCACCTAGAGCCGTAGATATTGAACGCCTCTATCCACTGCGCCAAGGATCCCAAGGTCGGTCAAGGGTGGATGTTTTGATCTAATGAATCCGAGATTATTTTTGTTATTATTATCTGATCTTCTATTGCCAGGTCCGTACCGAATGATATATTATTTGATTATTGAAATTCTTTGATATGACTAGTTTGTATATTTTATTTATTTATTTGCCGTCTGTTATACTTATCTTTATAGACAGTAATTACTGAGAAAACAGTTAAGAGATTCAGCATGCCTATCCTGTCACGGTTAACCACCTGACGAAGATCCAATGAATGGCCGAAACGCCGTGAAAAAAAATGTAAAGATGAGGGCAACCGTCCACAAATGAATGAATAAATATGAAGACGGTGTTTCTTCCTCTTAATACATTATTTGTGTTAACAACGGTTTATTTTACAAAGATTTAATAAAACTATCAATAATGCACATGCGATGGGATTAATTGTAATTCTAAAAGCCAGAAAGCTTCATACACACGTAATGAGTAAGAAGTGTACGGTTACCGTAATAACATTTTTCCCTTAGATTTAAACAAAAACGCTAAGATGCGAGAAAAATCAGTAATCGAGGATAATTAGCTTATGAAGTGTACAAATCTTATGACCTAAACGCTCTTTGAAAGTCAGGCCTGCAAAGCTATTGTACCGAATGTTATTTGTGATATATATAGCTATTACTGTAGTATGTTATCAAGTAATTGCCAACATATATATTCCCACGTTATTGTTCTTTGAAATTAGTTTGAGATCTTTATCAGTTGGAAAATTATTCCGATGCTTTGATGCGAGTTCATATTCTATGTATACTTCCGAGTAGTTTTCACGTGATGCATGGTCTCATTTTTTTTTTTTTAGAAAAAAAGCATATCATTATAAGAGATACTACGATTTTTACTTTCGTATATTCCAATAATTTTGCCATGATTTAGTTTAAAAATGTATTTTTTCATATATTAGTACAGAAGATGTGTTAAGAAGATAGCATTCCTTCCTCCATATTTGATTCAAACGCAAATACACTATTAAAGCTCAATAATACATATTTATTTATTATTATAATTATGTATATAAGTTAAAATTATAATTTTTATAAAGCTTTAAAAATGTTCAGTTTAAGATACACAAGATAAATAAAATAGTGTTATTCAATTTAATTTTTGCTTACTAACCGTGTTTGAATGGTTTATTAATACGTGTAATTAAACTACAGTAGCGTCCCAAACTAAGGGCCAAAATTTAAAAACCTAATATTTGTTAGAAATAACCAGCGTGAGAAACTGAAATTTTGACAACTGGTAGTCGTTCTCATTCATAAAAACATACTAAAATTTGAATCCTTTGCAAAGGATACAAAACGAATTATGACATTTATTTATTTACAAAATAGGAACGTCCGAACGTAAGGGACAAATAACAAATATTCGGTTTTAAAATGTTGTCCCTTAGTTTTGGACGCTACCGTATATTTATCACTAATATTTTGATCGTATTTCTTGTGATAATAGATAGGTAATCTATTAGCGAAATGCTGATTTAATGAGAAACCATTTTAATATCATAGATGACTAACATTTTTTATTAATGTGAAGTGATTCCTATATAAAAAAAAGATTAGATGGCACGCACATGTTGTGGCACCTGCCTGGGATCTTATTAGCGTTTAATCTTTTTGACAAGGTTGTATGGCAATAAAAAAAAAATAATCAACATAACCAAATTATACAATTCATGTTTTTGTTCAATTAAGCATCACTCCCATTTTATTCTAAAAAATATTAATACTTAAGAAATTTGATTATCGTCTCCTTACCTACATAATATTGACGATATCCACCACACCTCAGACGCAGTATTTTACTCCAACCAATTACTGAACTTTTCAACACGCCTCTCTTTATGAACACACTTGTCGTTCAGGTAATGTTATATTTTCCCCCGATCCCCAAATCAACAGTTTAGGTCATTTCAAAATGTTTTGACCAGTTGACTGATATTTTTGCTTGTCGTGTACAATTCTATGGGACCTACCATTCGAGGCTTCACCTTTCTTTGTTTGAGAAAGGATAGTTTGTTGCAAACTGCCTGAACTACCCCAACCAGAGAATGTTGGCGACGCTGCGCAGTATTTTTCAGATCAGTATACTCATTCTTTTATACACTGGCTCTTCAACTCAACGTTCCGACACTTGTGTCACATCTTCTCGCAGTAATAGAAAGATAAATACCTTCGGACAGCGTTGATTATACTATCGTGAAAGTTTTACTCTTATAAAATGGATTATATTTGTAATAACGAGTACAAAGTTGATGAATTGTGTACATTACCGAAAAATGTTTTCACATATAATATTGACATCATAATACAAATTCTAGACTTAAGTTCTTTACGAGTGAGTTTTTCCTATTTATTTTTAGAGTACATATTTAATGGTACACACATACAATGCAGGTAAAATAAAATAATTGAGATGGATATATTACTTTGGTTTATGTCATTGAATGTTTTTATTTAAATATATTCGTGAATTTTGCAAAATATTTTGCAAATCTTTAGCACAATCATCCTTTAATATATATATATATATGTGTGTGTGTGTGTGTGTGTGTGTGTGTGTGTGAAATACTTGAGATCTGATAGGACTCATGCGTTTTCCCTATAGTAAATCTATAATCTATATAATCTGCGCGATTTTTAAGGAGCAGTCATTGGTTGTGTGTAGTGGCATTGCTACGTGAAAGTACCGACATCAATATTGCTATTAGGACTGGTGCTACTTTGGAGTTTTCTACAGATAGATTAGTAATCCCTAAGTATTTATCCATAGATGTATTGTTTTTATTTTCCTAATTATGAAAAAAGTGATGTTCCACGGCGAAGCGATAATAAATCGATCACAGCATATTTTTAGAGTACATATTTTGGGCATACATTATTTTCATCGGTTTTCACGTGAAGCTTTGTGTAAGGTTGAGTAGTCAATAGGTTTGGGATGAGCTGGGGGATAATAGGAATGGTGGAAATATCTATTCCGACATTATTACTGAAAAGATCTAAACCGGGCGCGTCCAAAGCAGTGTAATTCGGTACTTATTACAAATTATTTTTGACAGATAGAGAGTTTCTATCAGTCCATGTTTGAGTAAAACTGAACGTAATCGTTTAAAGATGTACCTCACTACTCCTCGATGCGACCACATAAATGGTCTCACCATTTCATTCACATCATTATAATATCTAAGACAGATTACAATGCCTTATTTGTCGCCTATTAAGACACGCTTTCCTCTCGCCAATAGCCATACACCATGAAATATCTATTGCGTCGCATATGTGGCGATCATAATGTTACTTGTGAGTTGAATTATAATTCAATCTGGCTATCCAACCGCAAATATGACCATAAATGTAAACAAGAAGTTCATATTTTTTCTAATAATATAGGTAAACTTCTGCATGGAACACAGTATAGCAGTAGTGTTTACCAGTAGATAACATAGCTTACAATACTGTTTAAATAATGTGCTTTTCCATGAAAATACTATCAAGAAAATACGCGACACTTTTGTAATGTTTTATACGTTAAACCAAAAGAAAACACAGTGAATTGCATTTAAATGGAAAAATATACAGGAAAATATGAATTCTTAATAGAAATAGATCAGTATGAAACTTTACAAATAACGCAATGTAGTTATTGTGAGACATGCATATCCGAGGAAAACATTTTAAAGATCATAATCACTTAATTAGTGTTTAACTATTTTTCTTAATATCGTTTCGTTTTCTCACCCAAGCTGTCTTAAAACCTGCCTATTAGTGTATTATTGAAACGAGACTAATTTGTTGATTACCGGCATTTACATTTTCAAGTGGATTATGCAAATGTTTTATTGAGAGTATAGTAAAAACTTAATGAACGCAAAGGAAGAAATATATTAATAATGTTGTTGTGTTAAAATAAGTTTATAAGCATTATATTGAAATACGAGAGAATTGATAATTATCTCAATTAAATATACACAATAAATATATAATTATTTGGAATAACATATACGTTTATATGTTAGTATATCTAATTCCTTTTGAAGAATGTATGTAAGTTTGAACAGTAACAATTGATTATACGATGTTTTGAGACGTCTTCTTTACATTTGTATTATTTGCCTATGAATTATCATTTTGTTAATATTTGTTCTTATATTCGCACGTTTTGGCTGTGCTAATCTTCAACTTTTTTTGTAATTCTGTCTTGCAGAGTACATTTTAGCATAGATAGTAGAAATTGTCTTAACTGTTTTTTTTTGTTTTTTTTTGTATTTTCTTAGTTTGTATCTTTTTCATTATTTAGGAGATTTATTTATAACATGTAGTTAAATACCTTAAAATAAGTTCATTATTATGGTCATGCTCGAATAAAGCAAACGAAGAATTAATAGAATCTTACTATGGTGTGAATGGATTTGCTTTTTCAACTCTCGGAACTTTATTCTTTCTAAGTCATTGTTAGTTCGAGGCAATTTTTATTACACACGTCTATGCAGTATTTTGAATATAATATTACATTCTGATCATTTTAAAATTTATAAATACTAAGGAGTAAAATATTGAATAAACTTTTATGTCTGGATTGAGCATAAAGTGTGTATTACATAAAGAATGTAGATAATCGGAAGACGTCAATCCCTAATTTGAAAATAATGTGTTATTTTTTCTTTACATCTATTTCTGTATTTTTGGCATATTTAGAGATTTTTTCTGAACATATGCATGACCAAAATCACAAAGCCCAGATGCGTCAAATATTATCAAATGTCTCCTATATCGAGCTTTGTAAACGCATTTAATATTTAGAAACATGGAACAACCTTTTAAATAGGACTGTTAACTCAATCTAAGGTCGTATTCATTGTGAGGAAATCAGACAGTTGACATATGTAGAACATCATTTGTTACCTACGTAGATTTAGACATAAAAACCTAACAAAACAACACATCCACCCCCATATATATATATATATATATATATATATATATATATATATTTATATATATATATATATATATATAAATATATATATATATATAAACAAACACACGTATATATATATATATGCACACATATGTATGTACACACATATATATATATACACACACACACGCACACACACATAAATACATTATATATATATATATATATATATATATATATATATATATATATATATATATATATATATATATATATATATGTATGTATTTTTAATTAGCTCCTAAGATTAAGTCAGCTAATTTTGCTGGATTTCATTTAATGGAGAGGTTGAGTAATGTCAAGCTGTATGTTTACTCTAAGAACTGATCTTTGTGAAACAAATTATCCTTATCACGTAGTTTGTCCGTTAATATTTTCACTTTAAAATTTGTTTATAATATATACTCTTTATTTGCATAAGATTATTCTGATAATCAGGATTGAGATGATCGATTGGCAAGTTAAATATATATTCAAGTTAAATATATATTCGTTTTCCTCAATTTTTATAAAACAACAGTTATAGTGCTTGCTACATCTGTTAAGTTTGACACAATAGAATTGAAGAAATTCGAGGGCCTAAACTGTTGAAACCTTGCTGTAGGAAGAAAAAACACAATTAAAAATGCATGTATATAAAATTCAATTATTAATATAAAAATATTAATGGATATAATTGTTTGCACTGTTTCTGTCAGTGCAGAGTAGTGTTTGTTCTTCGTGTATTATTTTCTTGGTGTGTTATAAGAAACCAAACGCATAACTCTATTTTATTATCAACACTATGTCGCCAATATTACTTTCAGACGATCACACTCGAGTCAAATTAGAAGCTGATGATGACCCTCATGATGACTACATAAATGCCAACTACATTGACGTAAGTAGATTTCCATTCTGTTTATTCCTATATCACATCGACTTTTGGAGTCAGGGGAAATTCCGCATCAAATCTAAACGATGCGATTGGTGAACGTTTTCATTTAATGTCTTTTAATAATTCACTTATATCTGTTAATTAAATACTGATATGAAATGCACTTGCTGCTATTCCCTTTAGGAATTCTATCAAAGAGATATGTAGAGAAGAAATGGGAGATAATCAAATGAGAGAATTGTGTGTATGAATTGTGCGAAGAATTCTAGCACTTCCACCTTGAATGATAATGAAGTGGTTACGAAAGAAATCGTGGAAACATCGCGAAATACAGTGTCAGTAATTGAAAAGGCAATACTTATATTAACATAAAATAGTAGCAAGATGAGAAATTACGATAACTTTTTTAAAGCTAGTATTTATGCTAAATCAATTATATTCATTATAAAACTGATAACTAGTTTTGTAATAAAGCTTTTCTTTGAATAATGAATAAATATAATACTTTAAGTGATTTCTAGTTTGGCTCATATTAAAAACCGAGAAATAACATCAACTTATTATTGAAACATAAAGTTAGTTTATAGTAAAGTAGTTTACATATTGCAAAGAATGTATATGCTACTATTGTTTACGAATTGTCATAAAAGTATGATTCCAAACATACAAAAGCCAAGTTAGTGTTGATTTAACCAAATGTTTTTTTTTACTATTAAATTTTGAATGAAAAGCATGCATTAAAGATACTAGAATAATATATATTTAAATCTATCTATCAATATATCTATAAAAGTGGACGTGTCTGTGTGTGTATGTGTGTCTGTCTGTGTACAATTCCCTACGCAATAACTCTATCAATTTTCAGTCTGCAGACTGGAAATTTTCTATACAGGGTACTAAGAATTGGGGAAATCTTTGTAATCCATTTCCGGTCAGAAATGTAGCTATTAAGGGGTCAAAGTTCAACGAGTTGACCATTGAGAACTCTACTAAACTCGTCCGACAATTTTGGGTATAAACACTTGAAATTTTAGATATAGCTTCCTTTGGGCATGGATTTAACTTAATAACTTGAGTTGACCCCAAAACAATCAATTTTAAGGGGTCATAATAGAGGCCAAAGTACAAAAAAATTGACCGCTTTTTTGTTTGCTGAACATACACCTCCAAATACCCGGGAAACGCCGGGCACCCATGCTAGTATATATATATATAAACGTGAAAGTGTCCGTGTGTGTGTCTGTGTATGTATCTGTGTACATTTCCCTACGCAATAACTTTATCAATTTTTAGCCTACAGACTCGAACTTTGATATACTGGGTACTGAGATTTAGAAACATCGATGTGATCGATTTTCGGCCAGAAATTTGGCGATTAAGAGGTCAAAGTTCAACAATTTGACCTTTGAGAACTCTACCGAACTCCTTCGACAATTTTGGGTCTAAACACTTGAAATTTCAGATATAGTTTCCTTGGACATGGATCTAATTAAATAACTTAGTTTGAGCCCAAAACAATAAAGGTTTATGGGTCATAATAGGGGTCAAATTTTAAAAGAATGACTGTTTTTTTTGTTTTCTTTTACTCAACATCATACACCTCCAAACACTCGGTTAACGCCGGGCTGGAATGCTAATATATATATATATATATATATATATATATATATATATATATATATATATATATATATATATATATATATATATATATACATGATTGCCTTTCTCTTCGATTTCGACATATGATCTTCTACCTCAACAACTAAAATGATCGGAAATCAACACAGATGATTTCTTCATGACTATAGGTTTTTATAGAACCAACCACACGATTGGTATTACTGCTATTACTTTGTCGATGCAGATTACTGTCACAGAACAGGGTATAAAGAAGTACGTAGATTTTTGCATCAGAGTTTCTTTCTCCTAGATGCATGACTGGAGGCATATCTCTCCCAGTGAATTAATACGTTCCCAGGTACTAACCTGGAAGTTTCGACGAGTCGGCGCGGTACATACACATTGTGATTGTGATATATATATATATATATATATATATATATATATATATATATATATATATATATATATAATCTTGACTGTCGTACGGGCAGTCGAATTTTGATCCTGGCTAGTTGCCTGTCAAGCCGCAATGATGAGCTGTGATACAGCGAAACACTACTGTATGCGGATGACTATAATTCTCCTCATCTTGAGTTGAGCATATTGAGAAGAGATACACGAATTACATTAACGTATGAAGCGATGCTCTTTGTGTAAACAAATTGAGCTTAGGTATTTCGGAAGATGTCAAAAAATCGTTAATTCACTACTCGCGCACCAGCTGTCGGTTAGAGTAATGGTTAGAATCTTTGAGTGTCGTCTGAGCAGTCGAATTTCGATCCTGGTTTGAGCTGGTTGCCTATATAGCTGCACTTATGAGCTGTGATACAGCGAAACAGTAGTGTATGTGTATATATATACATATATATATATATATATATATATATATATATATATATATATATGCATGACTAAATAAACAAATTCAAGTGTTGTATCTAAGGAAAACTACTAAGAACTCTCTAACTAGAAAAAAATATATAAATAAAAACTAATATAACGTAAAAACAGGACTTGATGAATAGTAAAAAAAGAACAATTTGATAAACACACTTTAAAGAAAATGAAAATAAAAATAGAACAATAATAATAATAATAAATAAAATACGAAAATACTTATTACAAGTTAAAATAAATTCAGCAGGATCATAGTCTTCGCAACTGAGGAGGGACGACAACATGTGTGTTGGTTACATTAACCGTGTATGTTGTCGACAATTGTTGTATGTTGTCGACAATTGCGTTTTTATAAGTATTTTTAATGAAGAGTACGTGCTTAAATATGCAGCAATAAAATAATTCTGCAGACTTTTTTATTGCAATCGAAAACACTGTAATGGATACCTTTTGAAAAGTAATGAATAGCCAACTGTTAAAACTTAATATTAGTCAATTGGAAAATTATTTTAGTATATATATATATATATATATATATATATATATATATATATATATATATATATATATATATATACTTAATTTACTCACATAAAATTAACGAAAGTATAAATTCATGCGTAAACTTTAAGTATTTACTTCAAAAGTGCTCAATACGTAGGTAGAGCTAGTACGTAAGTTATAAAAAATATATGGCGATTAAGCCACATTGAATATTCCGCGTTTCAGCCACCCTAGAGTAGATGAAACGCGGAATATTCAGTGTAGCTTAATCGCCATATATATTTTATAACTATATATATATATATATATATATATATATATATATATATATATATATATATATATATATATATATATATATATATATTTATATATGGGGTGTGTGTGTGTGTGTGTGTGTTAGCTTCTTCATAGTATTCATGTTTTCGGAAATGCATTCAGTAATGTTTCCCACTTTCTTGGCTTTCGCGTAACATTTGTAGATATTTGAAAAAAAAAACATTTTACCTGCTTTGTGTGGACAATTATTAATATATACATGTTTACAGCATGCATATGATGAAGATAAAAAATGATTGAATAATATATACATATATAGAAAGAGAGAGAGAAAAATATATATAGAGAGAAAGAGAATGAGAAATAGGGAAGAAGGGAGAGAGAGAGGTTGGTTTTGAATTTGGTGTTTGTTCATTTCGCTTCACCTTCGTCAATAGCAAATGTAAATGATAAAAACTATTACACAAGAAATAGAGATAGAGATTCAGATTTATCTTCGTATTTTTTGTTATTTTTCTTTTTTTTTTTTTTTGCTCTCTTATTTTATTTTTCTAAAACATTCCTCGTTCTTCTTACATCGACCCCTGACTTTAATGCAGTAAACTATAATAAATACATTCTGATTATTAACACTGTTGAATATGTATGAGTTTTATGTGTGCCGGGTGTAATTGATAGCGGCGAATTATGCAATATGTTCGCGTTATTACAATAATACATAAATTAATACGCAAATATATTCAAATCATACTCTGCATTTAAATATATGCTAATTACATATGTTCTACAGAAAGACAATATATTACAGAATAGTGCTTTTCGAATATACGTTTTATCATCGTTTCTATTATTTTATTTGTTGAATATATATGAAGAGAGCTGCACGCCACTCATCGGCCACCGAGTGGTGTGAGTGTCGCCAGACAAAAATGACGGACTGCTCCCTTAAAATACTTTTTAGAAAAATAAATAAAAATAGTCAGATTTGGCATAAAAAAAGAAAGTGTAAATTTATTTGCCATTTTTTATGTTGTTTACAGTGTCCATCAGTCGGGTAGAGTGAAATGAAGAAATTCTTCTTGACTGGGTAAATGCTTTTTTTGTGTTAAAATTTGGAGAGAAAAAGTGAACACTTACATTTTTTTATGTAAAAAATAAAACAGTTTTTTTAAGGAAGAATTAACAATACAAAAGTCCCTCGCTTATTTAAGCGGAGAGATAGAAAAGGGTAAAGATAAAAAGTCCATCATGGTAACTAGTCCATCTCCACGCGGAGGAATTAATTGTCGAGCGTGCTCGTGTATAACGTCCACGCAGACGGAGACGATGATGATGATGTTACAGCAAGCTGCATTCTGGTCGACTGATTCATTTGGGCGCAAAATGCCCTTTTTAAAATCCAGACCGACTCCAAAACGTGATAGTTTCTGCTGATATTCTGGCTTTTGGAAAATCGTTAAAAAAGATAATCTTTTTAATTTTCTCATTGGTTGGTCGTGTCACATGATGGTGCTGTCAACTACGTCCGCCAAAAATATGTTATTTTTACTTTTGTTGTTTTGAGAAAAGTGTGTGGGCGTATTTGAAATTGTGCCGTTGCTGGACGAACTTATTTTTGCAAAATGCGCGGGGAAAATTGAAATGAATAACGGTTCGTTATTTTTGCGCGCGAGCGTGTGTGTATACAGCAACTGTACCCGCCATTTAAACGTTGCTTGTACAGTCACTTAATAGTTGTAGCGAGTCGCTACATATCCACGATTATATTATTAGCAAGTGTACAGAGTAAAGTCACCGGAAATTTCTACAATAGTCTTACAAAAATTTGAATTTTATAAATTAATATTTTTCTTTTGATTAGCGATTAGTTTTTATCCTTAAGATATGTAACATGCAGATATATTATGGATAATGTTCTCTAAAAGTTATTTTCTATCGCATTAAATTAGTATCATTATTCAGCTTTTTTAAACTATTATTAAAGAATATATTAACTTATTTAACTTTAACTACGAGAGCAGTATACATAGATAATTAACTAATTATAAACAAATTTAAACAACTGGCATCGTTATTATTTTCCTTTTCAATGAAAGCAAGATCAATTTATTTCAGATTGATCATCGAACTATGCAACACATTTTAATATGATGGTGAGAAATATTAAAACGATGGTAAAATGTATAAAAAAAGGAAAACCCCAAACGAACAGTACTTTTTTTTTACGTTATTAATATACATGTTGTATCCGTTTTATCCCGTTACTATGAACCACATTTTTATATTCCGGTGGAAACGTTAAAACCACTTGTAAAAAGAGAAAAACTTTGATTATAGCAATCTTTAGACGAATGAAAATGTGCATGAGATTATGCATATTCACACATATAGAGATGATGATGCACAAGGTTGGATAAGGTTTTAAAAATCAAGCGTAATAAAAGAAGTATATTCTGGCCTACAAAATGACTTAATCTTTCATAGTTAAGGCCATTAGCAATGACCTATTACATTCTTAATGAAATGCCAAAGACTGAGTGTGCAGTTGTATTGCGCAGGGTCATAGTTGATTCTGAGAGTTGAAAATCGTCGATTAAATTGGGGTATTTCTCGATAGAAAGCATATTTTGAACAGTGTAACCAAAATATAACCGTTATTTAAAATTTTAAAAATCTAAGTGACAGCCCAGCGTAACCTCGGTAAAACAGAATTTGTCATTACTGAAATCTCTATACAACGTTACAAACATATATTTTCTTTGGTAACCAAACTTCTTGTTACGGTAAAATTGATAGAAACATCGGATTATTGATATGCGGTATCTTGCATTTTTTTATATAACTGCTCCATAACCGTGTCTATGTGCGCCTTGCTTTAACGTGTGTGTGGGTGTGTTCTTATATAGACTCTATGTGATCGTCTCTTCAACCTCATCCGCGAACATCTGGCCCAGTTCATTACATGCAAGTTTTATATACAGTTTATGCATATTTATACAGGCGTGTGTGTATACACACGTCGAAGGACACATAAGTTGTGTATCTACTTGATGTAGTTCTTAACTGCGCGCGCGTGTGTGTATGTGTGTGTGTGTGTGGGCGTGTTTGTGTACGTGTGCATATACATGTGTTAAGAGTTCACCATACCTTTTTTGCTACCTCTTATCTTTTGGGCTGCGATTCTTTCCATCACTGGTCGATGATTTGTAAAGAGCATTCAACACGAAAACATGACGTCGATTTTCTGGCAAAGATCTCTTTATTTCGTCTACGAGAGAACCCTGGCATCCCTTGCATCGTTGGCTTAAACTTCCTTGCTTTTTCGTCGACGTATTTTTTCTCTGACCCTTCTGGTCTCGAAACTAACTCAAGTCCGACTGTCGACCAAGCTTCGACTCCAGTCGTCTGTCTATTCCAAAATCCTCATGTGTGTTTCTAGTTATACTAGGGTATATATCTGGGTGTGGTAACCACCGTTAACTGGCCTGCACCTAAAACGTGTCGATCACTTTATAGCACGCAACTGCACGCACTGTCATTGGAAGTCATTGTGCTTGACGTGTCAACGGCAACCACTTGACTTTTCTGAACCTAACCGACGCAAATGAGTTTGGTTCCAATGAGTACAACGTCAACCGCGTTACTGACAAACAACATTATTAAGCAGAAAATAACAGTTAGAGGAAAAAGATAAGAGTCACTTGCCTGCGAAAGGAAAACAATAAAAGATACACGGATACATAAAAAGAGCTTGATAGCTGATATACGTGCACTGAGTGTGTTCTCACTCGGTGACCACAGTTTTTCTTTGCATGAACTGTTGTATTTTTTTTTACCACGGTGTTACGTGATATCGTTACTTTCAGTTTTACCGAGGTTACGCTGGGCTGTCACTTAGATTTTTTTAAATTTAAATAGCAGTTATATTTTTGTTACACTATTCAGAATGTGATTCTGTACACCACTGGTGAAATAGACGAATATATATGACTAGACTCATAAAATCAGCGTAGAAACATATAAAAAAGCTATGTACAATGGAATTGAACACACTTAGAAAAGTGCTTTTTTAATCAACCATGTGAGACTAAACATTCGACCCATAACGTATTTAAAGTTGTTCTCTTCTCAGGGATGTTTTTACAGATAAAGTAATTTGAAATAACATATCTCTCTTATCCATTAAATTAAACCACTTACATACAATTACGAGTAAAAATGATTACAGTTAAAAAAAAGTAACGGTAACAAAAAATCTCTTAAATCTTCAATAAAACAATAATATGCTACGTTAAAAAATAAACTATGATAATATTGTAATGATAATTGTTATCAGTTGTGCTATGGGTAATGTGACAGCGTGAATACAAGGAAAACGCATTTTTCCGCGTTGCGTCCATGCGTTCGTACAATAGAAACTACCAGTGTTGTATACAACTAAATGATAATTTCTGTGAAATCTTTTTGAAAAATTGTTGTATTTGTAGTTCATGACGTGAAAATTCCTTACGTTTATTTTGTTAAAACTTCAAAGTTTATTAATATCTGCCCAGAATTGATTAAAATTGTATCTCTTCAGTTATTCCTCCGTTTTCTTATAGATTTGGTCTCAGGATACTCCAGCAGTTTAAGCAGACAGACGAAATATGGCGAAAATATTCAGCCAATGAAAAATCGATTGATTATAAAACGTTACAAACGCGTTGTGTGTGTTAATCAATGAAAATCTCAGTAGAAGGGAATCGTTTAATCGCACAAACAATTTAATTACTTAAATAAATTAATAGATGGCAAAAAGAATCTAGAGAGCTTGGGTAATATCTTACATTCAAATCCTTATAAAATACAATTAAAGATGGTCCTCAAACAGTTCTGAAACTTCCGAATATATGGGGCCTACCGATAGGACGGATTTCCTGGTGGCAGCACTAAACTGTAAGGTTGGCCTCCTTACTCTTCCCATAATAAATTATTTCTGCTGAGAATAACATTAGTATTGGACTGCTGGAAAGCCTACAAAACATTTTGATCAGAACGATTTCAACACCTTACTGAAAAGCATAATCTTAATTTCGTTGGCTCTACGTACTACGAAAAATGTGGAGAGGATAACCTATTTTGTCCGCCATTGGTTGCACTTAATTTACTGTAAACACTCAATTTGAAATAAACTAACCAGTAATCTTTACAGAAAAAAGGATCCCTGAACAGAGAGAATCTTCTCTCAAATAAAAATTACATTAAAAATATATGTTTAGAAAAATACAACAAAATAGCAAAAGATGTTCTCAAAAACATTTCTTACAAGGAAAATATTGCTACTTTACAAAAATACTTTTTTTTTCTGAAAAAAATTAAACTATTATTTATTCATGAAACATACTGTAGGTTTACTTTATATATTTATTTCAGTTATTTTCATTGTAATTGTCATATGATAATTGCTCTTTTTCATGCATTTCATAATTTGATAAGCGCTCGACATATTCTGCAATTTCCGAATTATGCCGAGACGATATCACGGAAACATGGGTCAGTAAATACATACGTACCCTTTAAATAATTAGATTGGTTATATTTTATATATTACATCGAATATTTGAATAATTTCATAATAAATTTAGTGAAAGACGACAACCACGTGCAAATGGCAAAATAAAAACTGATTAAAATTAAATGATTTGCGTACATTTACATTTACATTATTATAAATCAAAAATAAGCAAACCGTTCTCGTATTCGATGTGGATATTTCTTAAAAGAGTAATTTTCCAAAGATAATCGGCTCTTAATTTCACAAATGATGATACATTTTATTCAATTTATCTTGCAGGGTTACGAAAAAACAAAAGCTTACATAGCCTCTCAAGGTAAGTACTTATTTTAATCTATTTACTTTTGATATATGTATGTTTTTTTTTTAAATCTGTATTTGCTTTGTTTATGGAAATAATTAATATTTGTCTTCCCATGACATGTTTGCAAGTGCTTAATTTCTTAGAGTGATATGAATTCGAACTTAGTTTAACTTTATTGTTCTGCGGCCTCTTTACCAGACGCTGATTAAATCGCCATAAATCATAGTTTGTATTATGCTTAGGTACATATGTATTTTTATAATAAATTTAGCTATTGTAATATTATAGTTTGTTTTGATAGCTTAGTCATCTGTTATTTCATTGCAATTAGGTTGGTGCAAAAATAATATTGTTTCGCCTCAATTAATTTCATATATTGATGATATCTGTTATAGTATATTGTGTATTATTATTATTATTATTATTATTATTATTATTATTAGTAGTAGTATTTAATAGTTTTTATATTATTAACATTATTAAAATTCATTAATAAGAATGTTACTAGTAAAACAATAAAACGTTAACGTTTTCTAATATTTTCCACTCACAATTGGCTAGCTAGTGTGTGTACTTTTCTGAAATTCTCCGCTATTTTAACGCAAACGCTTCAAGCATTTTCACCCTCTCTGCCTAATTTGCATGCTCAACCAACTGTAAAAGTATCGAATTATTGGAAAGGTTCTAACGCCTGGGAAATGTGGCATGTGTTCAAGGAAACGACCCAGCCTTTTTAGTGTGGTGAAGTGTGTAGTTGTGGACCTCCGGCTCACTGGAGTAGCTGATACAATTAGACATTTTCCCAGCATAACCTGCGCTTTTGAAAAGATTGAATCCAACCAGCGAGCATTTATATTCGAGTGGCTTCATATGCACATCCTCGTACACTTTGATGATTAGATATCTCCGTGCTGAAGCAAATCATATACCATGCCCATAGTACCGTTAAGTTGAAATATATATAAGTATTTCGTGCATTCTAATTAACAAATACCGAAAGTAAACGCAGGGAATATTCGAATGTTATTTCTTGACATTTCTAAGAGAGGATTCAATTTATAATTTACTCAACTCGGTGTGCAATATTCGATTGCATTCTTAGGAAGTTCAAATATATTTAACTAGCCTCGACCCCTGTCGTTGTCTGGGTGTTTGGAGGTGTGTGCTGAGAAAAATAAAATGGTAGTAGGCAGGAAGGCTCGAACCCGTACGGCGAAGGAGGAAAACAGCGTGATAAAAAATGTGACGTTTTACCGTTGCGTCTATCGACAAACCAGAAGTGGCAGAGGTTTAAATTAAAGCTAGTCAATCGATAAAAGGCGATGACTTTCGAAAATATCGGCGAAAAAAGTGCCCCCCTCTTTGTAGAGAAATGTCCAGTAGAGGGTGAGGGAATTAATGTTTTTAGCCAATGTTTCGATACTTTTCGTCCGAAGGGTCGAGCTTTAAAACGATACCGATATCATGAAAATCCCTTGTCGAAAATTTTAGACGACATATAAACATTATATATATATATATATATATATATATATATATATATATATATATATATATAAACAGACAGGTATGATTTATATTATAGATAACTCCAGTCTTAATAAGCAGAGTATAACAAAACAAACATACAAAAATATACTCAACATTATATTACATGAAATTATCATTGTGTTACAATTTTAACATTACTGCAATTTCTCTCTCTCTCCTTTCACGCTCGTCTATGGTTGATCGGTTTTTCAGATCTGAATGTCTGTGTATATCTTTATACTAATTTTCTTAATATTAATTCATCTTTGATTAAGAAAGTTGTTTAAATAAAAAAACTCATCAATAAGGAACTCGCTCTGGGTATAGTCTTTCACCGAAATATATATGTATCTTTCTTAAATTTCTTTAATGTGTATAGTTTACACTCAGAAATATGCTTCAATCAAATTTTATCTCATGATAAAATCACATATCCAGACATCAGCTTCAAAATTAACCGTATCCTCTTATATGCAATAGCACCGATGTTTTTTTTTTGCCTAATGTAGGCGATTCGATCTATAGAAGCAACTAGACTAATAAAACAGACATGGGCGTCGCATATAATATTCACATTGTCATTGTATTTACTGGGTTAATGTTATCACTTTATTCCTTCTTTATAGAAACGCAAATAAATATTATACGTATACTGATAATATTTCACAATCAAATCTCCTAGTAATTCGTCATTCATTTCTTCTTAATGTAACTTATTATAGTTTCTTTAATTAAACATTGGCGGTTTTTTCCACAAGTATTCTCTGGCCAAATATATTTACGGGTTATATTTTCAATAATAAAAAAATATAACATTACAAAATCACAATTCCGATTCCAACACCGCATCTAGCCTATACCAATAGAAACTCGGTCTCGAATTTTTTTTTTACATGAACCCATGCCAATAAGAGAAGCGAACAAAAATATTATGACAATGCAAACAAAACCATATGTCGAACGATATATATGAGAAACAGTCAAGTTCAGAGACGTAGAGATAAAGGAATAAGAAAATAGTTTGAATTTTTTTTCGGTGAAGAAACTTGTTTTTGTTAAAACTTTTTGCTGATTCTGGTTTTGTAATTTCATTTCATTCCAGAGTAGCAGGAAACATAAAAATGCGTGACATACATTTTTGAAAATTCGT
>NC_136498.1:36145227-36217727 GCF_053919585.1 Euprymna scolopes | reverse complement strand
ACGCAATGCAAATTAGAAATGTATTGTTTAAAAATTGTTTAGGGTAAAATATAGGTTAGGTGAGGATTATTTTGTTTGCCAAAAGTGTGTTTAGCAAACATATGAAAATCTACGTGAAATTAGTCACGTTTGAAAACACACTTTTGACGTCATAGACAAAGGACATTTCTCTATATAGGATTCTATGGGTTCAGATTTCAGTCAGTCAGCAAGAGAGAGTGTCGGTAACAGTCAGTTGATCAGCCAAAAGTTGACAAAGTAAGTTGGAGAGGATAGTCCCTTCGAGGCGAAGGGTAGAAGATTAATCATGTAGCTACAAGCGGAAGTATTGACGTCATCGACCGGCCGATCAAATGAATAAAGAAGTCATCATTATGTTGTAACTGTTGTCCTGTGTCATCCTTCATCACGAACGAAAGATAATTGTGTCTATCATCTCATAATAAACATTGTGTAATTCTTCGAAGATTATGTGTCCTCCCCGCCGTCATCATAAGTGAAGCATATCCTCTCCTCCACACTATGTGTTAACAGCTTGCTTCATATATCACCCGGTCCGTATTTTATATGAAACCTCCAAAATTGTCACAGTCGTCGTGATGTTGTAATATATATAAATGTCATTATCATTCCATCGATGATATAAGAACTGTTATATGCGAAGTCCTCGCCAAGCATCATCAGAACTGTATAAAAGCCTTCCAGCAGATTTGTCATCACCACCCCGTTATATTTTGGATTAATGTGTCCCAAATATTAACTCCCGTCATCTTTAAATATGAACCCCCAACTACACAACATCATTATGCTCAATGCAGTTTTGCCAGCCTCCTTTTATGTCTTCTTTCTTTAAGGAATAGCTGCAAGGAGCTTAAACTGGAATTGCTAGAAAAAATATGGAGTTGCTTGAAGGAGATAGCGGCGGAGCTGTCTGAAGAACACTGCAAAAATCCGAACAGAAGCACTGACTGTTTAGACAGGTTTAGATAAAAGGAACCTTACCTGTATCAGACATCGGAAGATGTTTGGTCGTATTATAGTTTGCAGACGTTGCACTGAAAGGGAAATTGGATTGCATTTAATACATCGTAAAAAAAAAAAACTTGTGACCGTTGCGTAGAATGTAACTTTGCTTTATTGCTGTTGTTATTATATACGTCTGTTTCTGGCCTTGTGACTGATTACATTCGGTGACGAGTCGGGCATATTTCTGAGAAGAGATAGTATATATAATGATCCCTTCCAATAAAAACAAGGCATGCGGAAATTTACTAAGCGAGCATGTAATAGTAAAAAGGATAGCTGGGCTGTAAACTGTATTCAAAATATTTTCGGTATATTCTTAAAAGCAGGTGTAGTGATGAAGTGCGAAAAATATTGTAAACCTTTTAGTGTAGGCATACGTAATTAGGAGAAACGAATTAACTGATGTATGGTTCTATTAAGGATTTTTTATTAGTTTAAGCAGAAGAAATCTGTTACTTTTTCAGGATTATTAAGGAGTGTAGATTCCGGCATTTTTTAATAAGTTGTGTTGAAGTTAAATGCTTCAGGCATTGGTGAACAAGGGAGGCAGTAAAGCAAAGCAATAATGTCATAGTATTTTACAAATGAAACAACCAATTAATAGATTTCGCTTCATCGTCGTAGTATTTGTATTCTTTAATGGCTTACATTTGACAGATATTTTAATGTCTTCCCACTCGTAAATCAACACGAATAACTTGTCGACAATCTAATAAAATATCCAGCTGTGTTGCTTTGTATTATTCTATTACAGACAATAATGTTTAATTTATTCGCTGTCATGTTGGGATTAGTGGAACTTCAATTATAATCTTGTTTAATTGAATATACTTTGCAGCACCGGAAACTGCTTTTGTTATTTTATATAGATTGCTCCATTAAAGTAGTGTTCATCATACGGATATCTATAAAAGATTAGAGGGAGGCATTTATGGTTTAAATGAAAAATTCTCAATCAATATCGTAGCCACTGGAAGCATTAATTTTCAATTTGATTACAAGCAAGTATTTCAACACGAGTGAATAAACAATACGTCGCACTTTGTCTGTACAATAACAAGCTGAGATTCTATGCGTAGAATGAAAAGAAGTGCAATTATTATGCTCAAGTATACGTTTGTGAATCTAGCATAAGAGTTATAAAGGTTTGTATTAGGTACTGTGACATTATTATATCATACGATGTTTTGAAGATGCATTATTTAGATTTTTTCCAAATACTGTTCTTCTTTTCCACGTTATTCTCAGAACGTTTCGGCCGATGACACCTCCAATAGGCTTCGCTTTGCTGAAGCCGAGAATATTTTTGTCGAAATTTGCGATGATTACAGAATTATATTTAATCTATAGCCTGTTTTTCAACTGAGTGTCATTACCGCATATCATTAGTAATTTTATGCTTAGAATTGCTCGAACTGAGCCTTAAACTGATCATAACAAAACAAGTTGATCTATTGCACCTCTTGCCTTGCGGAAAATAATTCCGATGAAAAAACACAGTAGTTCAATAATCCAAAAATGGCAAAACATTTCCGTTCCTTCTACGGAGAATTCAGAAATATTATTTTAAAATAAAACGAGTGTCACACGGTCGAGAAAAACAAAACGATAACGGTAACATAAAATTATTGACACATATAGACATAAAATTACTGGCAATATACATATATATATATATATATATATATGTATATACATATATACATGTATATGCATATGTCTATGTATATACAGGGTGAACAGAAAGGCCTTGGACCAATTCAAAAGTGGTTTATTAATAGAAAATTACAAAAATATAAATTAAACATGAATGAAAATTATAAGTTAGGAAACCAAGAATAAATTCAAATTATTTATTTTCAATGTGATGTTCCTTCCTTTCGATTAGACGTTCAATTCTCTGTCTGAAGTTACGAACCGAGGCACGCAGCGTTTCGTGAGGTATTTAAGCCCATTCACTCAGAAGAGATGTCTTCAAAGCTTCAACACTTGGATGAGCAACAGAACAGACCTTTACCTCCAGCAAAGATCACACCGAAAAATCCATGGGATTCAAATCAGACGATGCAGGACGCCAAAACTCCTTTCTCCATAATCTGGGAAAATGACGTTGGCACCAGTCCTGAGGTTTTCTGGAGGTGTTGTATGGTGCCCCATCTTGCTGGAAGGTGAAAGGCTGATCTTTGAAGTGTTTCTTCATCTCTTCAAATGCCGGAACCAAAATACCGTTAATGTAGCGATCTGTGTTGATCTTAACACCCTGCTCCACGAAAATCAGAGGCGACTTCCAAGATTTGGAGACTGCAGCCCACATTATGAGGGAAGACGGCTTTTGTCGACGGAAAACTATTCTCACGGAGTCATCAATGTCTGCTGAAGATTTTGCGTAAACGCTGTCGTTCTGATTGTTAAGAGTCGCTTCAATTGTGAAGAGTTTTTCATCAGAAAAAACGATCTCTCGCTCTGCCGTGCCAGCCTTCAGTTCTCCAAGAAGAAGCGTTGCTCTTTCAAGTCTCTTGTGCTTTTGGGCAGGTGTGAGGTACTGTCCCTTTCTCATCTTGTAGGGAGACAACTGGAGATCGTTTTTTACGATGGTTCTCATCGAGGTCACGCTCACATTCATGTCTTTAGCCATTTGTCTTGCAGATCTCTTCGGGTTCCTCCTTACCCTCTCTCGGACAGCTTTAACAACCTTCTATGTTCGAGCAGGGCGAAGTCTTCCACTCCTAGGACGATCTTCAGATGTACCAAGTTCCTTAAATCTGTTCACAACATGGTACACAGTGGATTTAGCCACTTTCAAGAGCTTAACAATCTCTGAGTTTGTCCTCCTCGCGCAATGAAGCTGAATTAAGGCCTATCGTTTGCTCAGTTTTCTGAAAGTTTAAACAAAATTATTTTAATATCTTTGTTGAAAATAATTAGATATATAGTTAGACTAAATACTTACTTTATTCGAAAAGAGAAAAAATGATTTTAACAATATTTAATTTTAAAACTAAAAATGGTCCAAGGACTTTCTGTTCACCCTGTATATGTGTTTATACATATATGTATATATATGTATATATGCATATGTCTATGTATACATTTGTTTATATATATATATATATATATATGTATATGTATATATAAATGTATATATATGTATATATGTGTGTATACACACACATATATATATACATATATATACATATATATATATATATATATATATATATAGTCTACTTATTATACAAAGTTATTGGTTATATATGTGCATACTTTCTTAAGTTGTGTCTCAATTCAGAGACAACACTTCATCAGATAATAGAAGAGAATCGGTTTTTAAGCGGGTGACAAGATTACATTGGTTTATATAAGATATTTGGATGCTGTCTATATTCCGGAGAAAATTGCGCTGCATACTTTGTATATGTGAGCAGTAGGGTTTTTATTTTGCAGGTGTGGTGAGGGTAAGAGTGTAAGGGTGAGATAGAGTGGCGTTTCCAGTGTTAAAGCTGTCATTAGTTGGGGGTGGATGTTTGGTGATTCCTTCAGGTTGGAGGTTATTAAAGGACCTTGATTTAAAATTTCCCATATCTTGGGTTATTATGGTTCTATATCTTTTTTTGGCGACTTCACTTTTTTTTACTGGTGTTATTTTATTTATTTAAATTGTAGTTATTCATTTATTTATTTATTCATCAACCTCTTTTCTCTATTTGTTCATTTGTTTTTAGTTGTCAGAGGAGGGGTTAATGGATGAGTAAAGTGCGATTTCATGCTTCATGCGGTTAACTTGTTTCCACGTTGAAGGTGTTAGTATTCTATTAATCTGAGGCTATATACATACATATATATATAATATGTATATACAATATATACATATATATGACCATTTAAACACATAAATTAATATACAAAGGTATAATTTTATGTGTAAATATTCCACATTGAAGGTGTTAGTATTCTATTAGTCTGAGGCTATTTACATACATATATATATATATATATATATATATATATATATAATATACATATATATATATTTACACACCTATATATATATATACATATATATAAACACATATACACATAGACATATGCATATATACATATATACATATATATAATATATATATATGTATATACATATATATATATATATATATATATATATATATATACATATACACATATGGTATAAGTTTTATAGATTGGGTTCATCGATGTAAATCTACTAAAACCAGTGTGATTATTAAAGAGTGCCCGATGGAGGACAGATCTGGTATATAGTCTGTTTATTATACAAGCCATCTTAGTTACACACGTGCATACATATATCAGTGGAATTCAACTTCAATGAGAGCACCTCATCAGACAAAAAAAAAAGAGCGGTTTTTAAATGAAAGTCAATATTACGTTCGTTTTGATAATATATTCCGTGTGGGTTACACTCTGAAAGAAAATGGTGTGTATACTTGTTGAATGTGAGCAGTAGGGATTTTAGAGGGAGGTTTGTTGAACGAAGGCAGCATGTTTGGAGGGTAAAGTACTACGACAGATCAAATCAAAAACTTAGGCCAATAAATAAACGCCAATTAAAAATAATGTCAATACCTCCCCGCTGCTACAGCTTGACCACAAGAGACTGTATTCCCCCTATTCTTTCACCCTCTTACTATACTCCCTTCGTTCACTACACCTCCCTCAAAAAAACCTACATCTCACATTCACAATGTATACACTCCACTTTCTTCCAGAGCGTAATGTATTTTCTCATTTCTGTTTCGTGTCAACTTTTAATTTATTTTTGCTATTCTGTTTTGCAAAATATAAGATAGAACTTATGTTTCCAAATGTGGGCTATGATGATTGTTATGATAGGCATACATGTATGTTTTTATTTACAATAATTCCTTTTCGTTTCTAATGAAATATTTAGATTGGACTTCTGCAATTCTTAATAATAAATAAGTATAATCTATTATAGCTTAGTTTTATTATTTCTGGTTATTGTGTGTAGTCTATTTAATTTTTTTGTTGTTGTTTGTCGTTGATACATATTCCCGTGCGATTACTTTTATTGATTATCTGGATAATGTTTTTTGTATTATACGTACGCAGTTTTTCGTACACTATTATATGCAGGACATTTCATATAAAATTATTATAGTATTTCAACTTTTTTAATGTACTTCTCTCTATTAAAACAAACCTGTACATTATTTTAAAAGCCAATTCCTGATATAATATTTTGAGAGTTAGATATAATCAAAGAATAAAAATGTTGTATTTAGTCGAATAATCGCGAATGTTTATATTTCAATGTATTTGCCAATTGTCTGCTGTTAAGTTATTCGTTCGTCTTTGCACGAATGGTAAACGCAAGCTTCTTTTTTTAAAGTTCTTTCACGATAATTACAGAGAAAGATGAGGCAAATTTCTTTGAAATTCATATGTATCTTAACAGCTAGTTGAAGATGCTGTTTTCAGAATTAATCATATTGATGTTGAGAATATAGAGCGTTAATATTGATAAACTGATCACAAGCAATGGTTTTTTATAAATAAAGGCATTGCTTAGATAAATCGTTCACATATAGTAACAGTCGATATAAAATGATAATGTATATATATATATAGATTATATATATATAACGGGTTAGTATGCGTCTATAGCCACATTGACCACCTCCAGTAGTCTATTCTTGTTGCTTACCGTGTTACCTGGCGACGTACTGTCCACCAGGCTGTCACCTCTTTTGAGATCTCCCGCACCGAGAACTTGAGGGAGAAGCGCTGCAGGAGAAAGATTCAGGGAGCCTCAGTAGCAACGCCTGACGTGACTTTTGACTGTAGCGGCTGTGGCCGCACCTTCTTGTCCCGCATCGGGTTCGTCAGCTACAAGTGTGCCGGCAATCGACGTGGAAAACCTCCTTCCTAGAACCTTCGTTTGCGAAGTACTGCCAAGAAAGTAGCCAGCATACCATGAAACGCACTGATTGAGATAAAATTGCAATAGAAATCTGGAATGAAAATTAAAGAGTGTTGTGATGTACAGTTTAAATGTTATATATTTGGTTGCTAAAAGTTGTTTTTTCGACTGAATAAATTGTGTACACATAGTTTTTTGTAATCTCATTTCACTTTGTCAATTTCAGTATAATCTGTCATTCAATATGATTCATTTTAGCGTTCATACGTCTTCTTGGTGAATTTTACCAAGACACACGAGAGTTGAAAAAAATTGCATTAGTGATTCAAACATTAATACAAACTGTTATTCATATGCAATTGTTTTTGTTGTTTTAAATGTAGGCCCCAACAGAGCTACGTTAAATGATATTTGGCGAATGGTGTGGCAGGAGAACTCTAAGACCATTATAATGCTGACAAATCCAACAGAAACTGGAAAGGTAAGAACCTATTCTCTTTAGTTGTGAAATTAACATTAAATTTGATGTACGATATGATTTGATTTTTTTCTAAATTTTGAACAAAATATGTTTATAATAAAATAAGATAGTATTGTACACGTTTGGAGCCAAATAACTGCAACGCGAATTTTTTTTATACAATAGACGAGTGTTTATGTATTTAGAAATATATTTCCGAAATATACTCCTTTGTTAATCTAAATTTTTACCCCTCTTTTTCTTTGCCATGATATCGAGTGGAAGATTGTTCAATGAATTATGTCCACGTGATGTTAGCTGCGGGGCGTGGTGGCGCGTTTATAAAATCTGGGCAGTTGTTTTTTTATTTATATTCATTAGAGACGTTGAGGGAAATTTGAAAATAAAATAATATACGTATTGAACACGTTTGGAGCCAAATAACTGCAACGCAAAATGTATTTGGCTCCAAATATTTTCAATACGTATCTTATTTTATTTTCAAATGTCACTCAACGCCTCTAATGGATATAAACAAAAAAAACTACCCAGACTTTAAATATTTTCTTTCCTCATCTGTCAAAATATATGCATTCTATATATTCCGAAATGTGAAACGGATAATTTCATTTAAAACCATATGCATTAGAACAAACGCTGTATATCATACAACATAATCACGTTGCCATATCCGTCCTAGCAAGACCCTAGCACTTACGTCACGTTAGGCCTCTGCGGTAAAAAAAAATGTTTAAAATTTAGGAAAACCGATCTATGTATTTAAAACGATATTGAAACTTCTTTTTAACAGCCATTTGTAGATAAACCGATAATGCGCAGATCTGTAAACAAAAAAGGCAAACAGCTTATTAACCAGTCTTTATGTTCTAAATCATGTAGCGAAGCATCCAAGAGAAAAAATGCAATGCACCTTTTTATTTTTTAATGAGTTTTCTATTAGAACAATATATTTAATATGGCTTTTTATAATTATACAAAAGGTGCAACACCTCAACATTATATAAAATATTTAGTTATACAAATATAACATCTCTAAGATGTTATATTTGTATATCGATTATCAGGAATTAACATTCTATAATATTAAGTGTATACAATTACTTTGAATTTAATTAAAGATTAGAGGTGTTTTAATCCCGAGGGACATTTTGAAAGTCTTTTAAATAAAATCGTAGTTTATACAATATATTTTAAATAAATCAAACATTCGTTTTATTTGGATCTTTCGGATTATTTTTCTCATATTGCGTGTATTTTACAATTGATTTTTCGAAGTACACTAACCACTGCCCCACAGGGCTTCCTGATGGACCCTTGGCGCAATTGTAAAAGTTTTATTTTCCTAAAGATTTTTTTCCTAAAGTTTGAAGGCTCAGTTCATTGTGTGCGTAACCGAAAATACATTTGCGAATTACTTAGGATTTCTATCCAGTCACAGCTGGCGGATCAAGAGCATGCGACCCCCATGAAGAAAATAAAGGGTTCGGTTCGAAATTCTGTCCAAATTCCAGAGTTCGAGCGAAACCTTCTCGACTTCAGCAAAATACACTTGAAGAAGGTAGGAGGTTAGAACCACCGAAGCGTTGTGAAAATCACCTTTAAGATGAGAACATTAGTTCAATGAATCCAAATAATACGAACCACCAATCCTCATCTCAAAAATTCATAAACGCAAAATCAAGACATATTTCTTATATGAAAACTATGCGACATACAGTTTACATATGGGCCGACATTATTTTAAAACGGTATTAGTTGTGAAAATGTCCGAAATCTACATCATTTTTCGTCAATTAACTCTTGCTCAACAATAAAAGATTAACATAATGGAGAAACAAAATGAAGAAAACACATTAGAGACTTTTGTATTTGCTTTTATTTTCTTCCTACGTCGTGATTGTATGATACGAAGGTTGGAAAATATGATTTGCAGAGCTAGCAGCCTAGAAGATCGATCTTGCCTGCAAGAAAATGGCATGGGTTGTCTCGCTGGAATTAGCCGTTAAGGACACATTAGGCATTTAACTGTAAACTAATACCTTCCGAAAGAGAAAAAGCTTCGAAGTGGACACCACTGCACAGAAGCGAGATCAACAACGAAAAGGCATCTTAATGGTGGCCTAGATTTTGTTTACTTTGTTGCCAAGGAAAGATCTCGGATTTGGCGCCTAGCATCTTCGTACAATACATTTATTTCTGGTGAAAACTTGTTTTGGCACACAGATAACGACTCACAAAATAGTCTGGATTTTACCGCAAATGCAGTAGTAATAAGATTAAATTCACTTTCTTCGGTTACAAATGTTATTTTATTTTATAGTGCCCGCACTGATTACATGATTTCACCGGGGCTTTATACTATATGACGTACAATGCGTCAAGTTATGCTGGAAACGGATAATCTTGATTTTACTTCAAACTTTATAGTATTAAGATCAAACGCGCTTTCTTTCTTAACAAATATTATATTATTTCACAGTGTCGCTGTTATGATTTGACCCGAACTTCATTATATGAGACCTTAATTAAAAATCTATTATTTATGAACCAGTTACTGAGTAAATTAATTCCTGATAATCCAAAAGTAATTGAATTTCGATTAAATTATGATGACGTATTTATTACATGAATTCAGATTAAAATACAAATGTAGAGAAAGATTCAGCATCAAAATATTTCTAATGTAATGTATTTTTGAATGGATTAACATTTGGGAAAGATTTTCATTTAAAATTATTGCTCTTATACACTTGTGAATATATAAATATGGCTTAATACTGCGGCATGTACGTACATACGTGTGAATATATATATATATATATATATATATATATATATATATATATATATACACACACACAGTAGAACCACGTTATACGGCTTTAAAAAGTATTAACAAAATGCAGTATAATATATAATAATAATAATATATACAATATAATAATGCACATGTATATACTCAAATAATATTATAAATAACACCGTGATTCGGGGCAAATACCATAACCAGCGTCCGGAAAAACCATCGAATTCAATATCGTTACCTGAAAAAAAAAAACGTAACCTGGATCCATCGTATCCAGGGGTTCTTCAGTATATATTCGGTGGGTCATTAAGAATAAGTAATTGCTCGTCATGTAAAACTGATTAAAACTCGTCGACCCGCGTATGATATGTTTATTTTGTTTGCTTCTAGATTTAGCTTCCATTCAGCAGATGCTGTATAATAGTGCAATGGTTTACACGTAGCTTTCCTATATGCACTGATTAGCTGTAAATAGTAAAACAGCTTCGCAGGGGTGCCCTTTTCTCTTCACTGAAACATCTTTCTCACAGAAGTGATGTTGCGAGTCTGTCTCTGCTTTATTGTTATTTTCTTGAATAGTGTTCGTCTGAGCTCCAATCTATGGCCCCCCTCGCTAAACTTTCACGAGAAACACTCGTCTAACTGAAAACACTATGAATAATTCGCCCCACTCTTTATCTCTGCCGAAATCTAAACGTAGATTCGATGAACAAAGCTTCTTTCTTAGAACTGCACGCCTGTGGAAGTATCTTCCGTTTTCCAATTTTCGAGCTGACTACAATATGGTTGTCTTCTAGTCTAACGTAAAGAAGTTTTTGATGAGCCGTTCCATATAAGTTAACACATTTACCGAATTTCCATTACTAACAATTACTATATTTTCCAATTAACTACTGCACACTCTTTAATCCTTATCCTCGATTGAGCTCTGGACCTTGATAAATATTGATGCCTATGTAAATAAACACACACACACACCCATACACACCCATATATATATATATATATATATATATATATATATATATATATATATATATATATATATATATATACACACACACGTACGGATAGGAATATGGGTAACTATAAATGTAAGAAGGTACATATTGTGTATGTTTGATTATAATGTACCCATGTTGTAAGTTGTTAGATGTGCGTGCCTGCGTAGTGCATAGTATGTTCCAGCAACAAACATGAGTCTTACTGCTGAATTAATGAAAATGACAATAAGGTATCAGGCGTCGAGATGCACTCAAGTCGTTACGACTACTTCGAGAGGTTGGTAGTAGTATGAGAAGCACCAATATCATGATTAAAAACTAAAAGTTCGTAAATAAATCAAACTATGACACTTTACCGAAAATGATGAAAGCAATCTAAAAATTTAATGATAATAGAAAAATTGTGTTTTAAGGCGCAGTTTCATTTCAAACTGAAATAAAACACTTCCTCTTTTTTGTTTTTCGTTTAACCCTTATTTTCTTATTTATTTTGTCGCTGTAGTTTCTTTTTTTGTTTATTATAACTTGTTAAATACGACTGACTGAATACTTATCTAAGGAAATAGATAAAATAATAGTACAAGCCATTCTGTGTAGTAGAGTGGGACTAAAACGTATGATTAGCTTCAATTGTTCCAAGACTAAGCTTACATCAATAAATAATTACAAAAAAAAGAAGCTTCTCGACCACTGATTGCGATGGTTAATTATAAACTCACTGAAAGTACTTCCTTCAAGTTCCCAGGCTTTGCATTCACAAACATGAACAATAGTAATTGTCAGGACCGCTGACGTTAAAATGAGCTTTCTCTGCCGTGCCAGAAGGTTACTTATTCTTCAGAGTAGCCTATATCTCTAAAAAGTCATTATACGGCCATGCATAGAATATTGTTGTTACATTTGACATTGGGCATCTGCAAGTAGTCTTTCCATCCTTAATAGAGTTCAAATAATAGTCGCGAACCTAATAGGTTCCGCACTGTCGACCAAACCCAACAACTGTACCAGCGCCGAATTGTGGCTTCCCTGGGCCTGTTTTACAAGTTCTTCATGCTAAGTGTTCGAAGGAACTCAAAGTTCTAGCACAGCATCGACGTAAATATCCCGACAAACCAGACAACAACAAAATCTCACTCCTAGACCCTACATACCGTAAAACCTTCCACTCAATTATATTCTTTATTCAAAGGGCGACACTTTGGAATTTCCTCCCAGTCTCCGGCTTCCCTGATTGTACTGATATGCAGAGTTTTAAATGTAATGTAAACCCATCATGTTACCCAATCCGTACATAGTATATCTGCAAATATTGTCCTAATCGTAGCCTCTTAGGACTTAGTTTCATTTTGCATATTTTGTGGCAAATTAGAAAAAAAATTAAAAAGTCTTTGTATATAAATATACTAAGGGATAGCGTTGGGTTTATAGAGCGGTTTCTCTTAATGAAATTGTTATGAACACATGTATTTACATGTGTAGCCAACAATGTTTGTATAAATAGGTATGTATATATAAAAAAGTGCATCTTTTCCTAAAAGCAAGGTCAAAAAGCGGTGCAAAATTATGCATATTATATATTTATATCTATAAAAGCCATTAAAATAGTTATTAAGGGGGCAACTCGAGAATTCGAACTTAGAACGCGTATGTCGGCTGGAAGTGCTCGTGTACGCATGCAATAATATACATTTATATATTAAAATTTGTTCATTTTATACCTTTTCCTATTCGTCTGATGATAATTCAAACGGAAACGACTAAGGCAAGAGCGCTAAATTTGTATGTTTTAATCAAGAGTGAATTTCTTCCAAAATAATAAATACGGAATCTGCATAAAATAAAATATATTATTGCGTATTTTACGACAGGGTTACACCGAGTGTCTTCTAGGATACCTCACACACACTCACACACACACACACACACACACCCACACACACACACACACGCAAACACACACACACACACACATATATATATATATATATATATATATATATATTCTCTTCTTGGTTAATGTATATTGTTCAATAGATATAAGCTCTGTGGTAGCCTGTTTCTATTTTACGGTCTGATCATTAATACATATACACGTATCACAAACAACTGCTGCATTCACACGCAAGAATGCTCATGTAAGCGTTGTGAAAAATGTATCTTGTGACGCAACTCTTTGCAAAATGAAAGTAAACCATTGTTAATTTTCCACTCGCTGCCTTTAATGTTTATCCGATGATTCATCTTTCCGTTTTCCGATCTTCGCCTTTTTCTTAAAATCCATTGTCTTTGCTCGTCTGTCCGATCATCTAGTTTGCAGGTTTCTTTTTTTCACACATCCCCGCGTCTATTGTAATAGTTTATATGCTTGAATTGTTCTCAATGGACCTCTTTTGTTACTCGAACTCTCGTTTAATAAGTTTGCGCATACAGTCATTATCAGAATAGCGAATATGTACTTATAATGACAACCGTTCTTAGTTTTAACCTAATTGCAACCTAGAAATAAATACTTAAATATAGAAAATGTTAAAGAAATGTTCGGTCTGGGTTAGTATAAATTGCTTGCCTAATAATGTCCGTTATGAAAAAACAAGAAAGATAAATAAATAAACAAAAACCAAGCTAGTATAACACAAACACACACACACACACACGCACGCACGCACGCACACACATACCCCCATATATATATATATATATATATATATATATATATATATATATATATATATACGAACACTAGGGTCGTTCTAATGTTATGTTTCCTACTTTTATTCAATAATAATAAATCAGAAAAGAACCGCAAATTGCATTGTTATAATTGAACGTAATCATTCATAACCTGGAAAAATCATCTCTTCGTTTCAGATACGGGCGGTGTAACACTAAGAGAACGCACCTTTGTCATTGACGTTCGTCCGAAGTTGAGATGCCCAATGAGTTCCTTACAAAATTGCATTTAGAATATTCATGACTATAGATAAATATAAAACAGAGTGTTTTACTCTTAGAACGATCTATCATGAGAGACCGCGCTCCGCGCGTTCACGCAGAACTGTCGTTCATCGCTAGAAAAAAGTACACGGAGGATAACAGAGGTATGGTGTGGAACCTACGTTTATCATCATAAAATTTCGGTCACCGTAAGGTCTCTATGCTAATAGAAATTATGTATATATTATTCATCCGTCTGAATACGATATTGTCAAGAAAAATGTATTTTAAATACTACTATGCATAAATGTTTATCGCTAACATGTCATTAAATTCGATCTAACGTTAGCTAATTCTATTCCACAGTTAGCAGATTTGTAAATAGAAAATGAATTCTTTTATAATTTCGCAGAGTTTTAATTGCTTACGTCAATGATTTTATTCAACTATGAATATGAAGACGCCTGTAACAATTTAAAACACAATAAACAAATGACTGAACGGTACTACTAGATAAGTGTTCATGAAGATACTAGCTTTCTGACATAAAATGCAGCAAACATGTATGATTTTTCTCAATTCTCTTTGTTATTCGAAATCATGTCACTAAAGTCACAAACAAACGTGGTAATTCCCCTAAATATAAACGCATATCAAACACCATGAATAAATATTTAAAGATATAAAGAACATGTAGCATGAATTGTTTTTTTTTTCTAAATTATTACATACATTATATGGGCAAGCAAGTCGATTTGTGATAAAACAGAACAAGAAAACAACCAAACAACGAGCTTAATATCTAAATGCCTATTTGTTGCTTTAGATAAAAGTTCCATTCATCCGTCTTGTAAATAGTATGAATCGGAGAGAAGCAGGGTCAAGTCAAATGTCGTTTTGACTGAGATTGGCTATACAGTCAGGTGAACCTTATCCTCCTAGTATATATTCATGTATATATTATTACTCCGTCAAAATACAATATTGACGACGAGGATTTGTTACATGAGTATCTCCACTGCGCACGAAAGTCTATTATTGGGCTGCCTTCTGAGAGTGCTACACGGTCAAATGAGCAAAAATTACAAATACAGTGATCTTACCAAAGGGCAGAGAGAAGAACAAATGCCCGTTTCGTAAGACCGGTTGATTTGTAATTTGTCTTCGATTCAAAAAACCTGGGGCTGATATCAGGAATGAAAGCAGATTATTTAATTGTTGTTTCTGAGCGCGTGCCACATCATATGATGTATATACGTGGTTTTGATACTCGAAAAGCAATGGAAATCTTACCCTCCAGTCGGCGACCATTGCTAATGGTCTTGTCACTAAATATCGTACATTTTGACACAAAGTTATTTAAAAATTAATATTTTGTATGAGCTATAAACATGGTATATTGTATTGTTTATAGGATTTAACAATTTAATTGGTTATAGTCAAAAGTTAACATTAGAAACATTATGTAAATCGCGTATATAGCACGACTGTTGGTTCACTTTTAAAATATAGCTATTAGAGTTCCACATTGCTGAGATTTATTTGTTATTAAAAATCAGCAAGAGTAAGTTAAGTGGAAAGTTAATTGTTTATATTTGTGGCAAACAAGTTGTTTTATTATTAGAACATTACTACATGTATGGTGTTGTTTTAATACTTTTATGCGAAAAAATTGTCAACGACTCAGAGCACTTAGAACACTTAGAACTACATTTTATTGTATTATTTGTAAGTTATAGAATATTTCGTGCAATGCACTTCATTTTAAGGCGAGCATTTATGTCCGTACAGGTCAACAGGCTATAAGAGCTTTTAGAACTTCATTTAATTGTATTAGTTGTAAGTAATAGAATATTTCGTGCAATGCAGTTCATTCTAAGGAGAACATTTATGTCCGTACAGGTCAACAGGCTATAAGAGTTTTTAGAACTTCATTTAATTGTATTATTTGTAAGTAGTAGAATATTTCGTGTACTGCACTTTATTCTAAGTAGAGCAGTTATGTCCGTACAGGTCAACAGGCTATAAACGGGTATTTTTTTGTAATACATTGAAATATTTCAGCTTTCGTCTGTTGTTTTTTGTTAATATAATTTTCATACAAATCTTAGTATACTTATTATGGGAATCAACGTAGGATTTTTATTTAAATATGCGTACCGACAAAGATCCAGTTTATCCGTTAAACTTTCCTTTTATATAGACATCTTAAACCTTTATCGTCGAAAAACGCGTTGATTGAATTGACGTGCGTACACATTCTTATTTACCTCTCACTTTTCAATCAATTAGTTTCATTGCGATTTCTCAGTTTTTTTTGTTTGTTTCAATTATCTTTAATACTATCTCCATCTTCAATTTTAACAACCATTTTTTTTTAATTCATATTCGATCTGTGCATTTTATCGACATCCGCGTTTATTCTTTGGGGTCAAGTCTAGCGCAATTAAAAAGTGTAATTATGATTCGATGAAAGAAAACTAAGCAAAAAAATAAACAATGTTAACTATCTTTTTTCAATATTTTGTCTGCGGTATTTTTATCGTATTAACTATAAAATTCGTTAAATAGATTTCGATCAAATCTACTCTACACTAAGTAGAAAAAATCGCACTATGTAACGCGCGCCCCCATATATATATATATATATATATATATATATATATATATATATATATATATATATATACTATCGAGTTGTATTTACAATTTTATAAAACATGAATCTCGTCAATCGACCAATCGAACACAAACGATGCCAAGTTATTATCGAGCGTTTAAGCTTAAAGTCTCTTAGAAACGAACTTTCTATTTGTTTTTTTCATTTTCTTTTTTTTTTTTTCAAAAATTCGGATTATTTCATACTTCACGGAGGAATATAAGGTAAGAGTTGATTTAAAATGTGTTCAGAAGTTATTTACAAATGTTGAATTTGCAATTATTTGAACATTTACGCACATTTGTTAGATGCATATAGGCCATGAGACTATTAGGTACCTTTTTTTTAATAGCTGTATTAAACTGAAGTTACAACAAAGTAAGAAAATTACTGAAATGTTTACATATGTCTGACAATTAATATGGTATAATATCGAAATCATTAGTTTTGGTGCTCGTTATTTATGGTTTTATAAGCTGGGAGGCCTGGCGTGGAAGATCAAAAAATAATCCACCCATTCATATTTTATTTTCATCGAAATCTATGAAATCGCCCATTCCTCAATCAAATCGATTATTTGCTTGCGCTTGTTGGGGAGACAACGTGGTACACAAGGAGGAAGATTTGCATGTCTCCTCGTAGTGACTTTGTTAATAAGACACGTGTAGGTTATAATTTAATGTAGGGAACCCATTGTTGAATATATAAAATAATGTGCGTGTATTATATAATGGCTTGAATTTATATTTGAAAATGAAAACATCAAGTATCATGGCTCAGTTGTATTCTAAACAGAAACATTATTTTCGATTGTGTCTCTAACATATCACAGATCCTGCTGTTGATTTTATATACTCGGCATTCTACGTGTGCGGTGATAATAGCGAGAATTAAAGTTTAATATGCACAAGTCAATTATTATGGTGCTATTCTGCTCATAACAGAAACATTCATTTCGAAATCACCGATGAACTATCAAGCAACAACTGTTGCTTAATTATGATTAACATTTATGCTCGTGCGGTCATAAAACTTTTTCCAATTTACTTTTGATATTAAGCTTTATAACTTAAGTCGAAATCACATGTTCATTATTTCATCGGATTTTTTTTTTATGAGTGATACTTATCGAAGACATTCCGATAAAAAAAAATATCAAAGAACACTGCCAGGCACGCATAGTACATTTGTGGGAAATTTCACAAACCCAACTCAGTCGTTTAGGAGGCGATAGGAAATGAACGCGCACACAACGCTCCTTTTATATATTAGCAGGTAAGTGGAGGTAGCGATTATAATATGCATATAAATTGTGCAATGCATGCGGAAGTTATAAATGTACAGGAAGGTATAACTCGCATAATTTAGTGTGTGTATATATATATATATATATATATATATATATATATATATATATATATATATATATATATACGATGTCTTAATTTATGTATAAGTTCAATTATTTAGACCAAAATTCGTTTAATAGTTTGCTAGAGGCAGCAAAGGAAAAATCTTTGGAACTTTAACCTCTTGACAGAAAAATTTTCGGTCCAAAACTGATTAAAAAAGCTTGCTAAATAACTGAATACACTTTATGTACAATTTCAAATGTTTAGACCAAAAAATTGTCTGAGTAATTTGGTAGAGACGGCAAAGATCATTTTTTTCTTTTTTTACTTTTGTCCCTAATTTGAACCCCCTTTACATTTATTGATTTTGA
The DNA here is from genome assembly GCF_053919585.1 of Euprymna scolopes. Classification (NCBI taxonomy): domain Eukaryota; kingdom Metazoa; phylum Mollusca; class Cephalopoda; order Sepiida; family Sepiolidae; genus Euprymna; species Euprymna scolopes. The sequence goes on along the minus strand of NC_136498.1, from coordinate 36,199,174 downwards.
ATAATTTGAATTAAAAAGTTTGATCCATGCCCAAGTAACTTACATTTAAAATTTAAAGAGTTTAGACACAAAATTGGCGGAGGAGTTTAGTAGGGTTTTCAAAGGTCAAATCGTTGAACTTTGACCCCTTGGCAGCTAAATTTCTGGTCAAAAACCGATGAAATTTTTGTCCCAAATCTCAACACCGTTATGTCAAATCTTGAATCTCTAGACTGAAAAATGACAAAGTAGTTTTGTAGGGAAATGTACACACACAGCCACACACACACGATTTCACTTTTATAGATATATAGATATACTAGCAGTTCAGCCCGGCTTTGACTGGGCTATATGTACTGTTCATAACTTGCCCTAAGTGTGAGTACACTTTATGTAAGATTTCAAATGTGTACACCAAAAATTGTCTTAGTAATTTCGTACAGACCGCAGAGGTCAATTTTTTATTACTTAGACCCCAATTTTACACCTTAACATTTATCAATTTGGTATCAAATCAAAATAAAAAGGTTTACCTATGTCCAAGTTACCTACATCTAAAATTTCAAGTGTCTAGATTCAAACTTAGCACATAACTTTGGTAGCATCTGCAAATGTCAACTTTTTAAACTTTGACATTTTCGCAGCGGAATTATCGCATCACAACTGATTAAAATGTTTGCCACATGTCTGAATACAAGTTATAGTTAAATTAAAAATTTTTAGACCAAAAATTTGCTGAGTAGTTTGCTAGGCACCACAAAGGTCAAATCTTTTAAACTTTGACCTCTTTACAGCTCAAATTTTCGGCCCAAAACGATTAAAAGCTTGTCCTCTCTTAAATAAAGTCTTTTAGTAAAATTTCAAATTTTAGACCAAAAATTGGCCGAGTAATTAGGTAGAGACCGAGGAGGTCAAATTTGTTCTTGTTTGACCTCAATTTTACCACTTAACATATATTTTTGTGGGCTCAAATCGAAATTACAAAGTTTGACCCATTTCAAGTAACATACATTTAAAATTCCAAGTGTACAGACCTAAAATTGGCGGATGAGTCTGGTAGTGTTTTCAAAGATAAAATCGTTGAACTTTGAATCCCCAAATGTCTGGCCGAAAACTGATGAAAAAATTTACCCAGACACAGACAGACAGACAGACATTTTCACTTTGTATATATATATATATATATATATATATATATATATATATATATATATATATATATATATATACACTTGTGCCCGATATTATTCATACCCCTCGGATCTTTGAGATTTCTATAAGAATATTGCTCAAACCAGAAGGTAGACAATATTAAAGGGATTTCAAACAATAAATCAAGCATAAGCATTTAATTTAAACTCAACAAATAAATAAATTATGCAAGTTTGAAACATTATACAAAGAAAAACAATAATGGCACTAGTTCAAAATTATTCATACCTCTCTTACTAATAGTCAATAGCATGCCCTTTATTCTTAATAACTGCCTGTAACCGTTTGGGATATTTATCAACAAGGTTTTTACAAGTATCAACACTGATTTTTGACCATTCTTCAATGCAGTAGTTCTCCAAATCCCTCAAATTTCTAGGTTTCCGCTTTTTAACCTCAGTTTTCAATATGTGACAGAGGTTTTCGATAGGGTTCAGGTCGGGACTCTGGCTAGGCCATTCCAAAACATTAATTTGATTATCCTCAAACCATTTCTTGACTATTTTGGCAGTATGTTTTGGATCATTATCCTGTTGAAGGACCCAGTTTGGTCCTAAATGGAGCTTCTCCGCATCCTGTCTAATGTTTTTCTGGAGTATCTCCAAATATTGCTCCTTCTTCATGGTTCCATCTATCTTGACCAAACTACCTGGACCACTAGCCGAAAAGGAGCCCCAAAACATTAGGCTACCACCACCATGTTTCACCGTGGGTATGGTGTTCTTTGGGTTGTAAGCTTCTCCTTTCTTCCTTCAAACGTAAGAAGCATCCATACGGCCAAACAATTACATTTTTGTTTCGTCAGTCCACAAAATACTTGAGAAAACGGACTCTGGAGAATTCACATGGGTCCTAGCAAACTTTAGACGTGCTGCAAGGTGTTTTCCGGTGTGCAATGGAGTCCTTCTTGGTCTTCTTCCTTTCAGACCATTTTCATGCAGAGTCCTTTGCAATGTTTGCCTTGATATTTTTATGCCAGAAGACTCCAGATTTTCTAAAATGTCCTTATTAGTGGTGGTTGGATTTGCATTAACACTTCTTACAATATTCCTGGTGGCTCTAGCAGACAGTTTCCTTTTCCTTCCTCTACCAATCAAGTTGTTTGTTGTGTGGTGGCTCTGGAATTTTTTGATGATGCTCTGTACTGTTGCTGTAGGGACCTCAAATTTCTTTGGAAATTGACTTGTAACCTAAACCATCCTTATGTGAATTCACAATTTTAGTCCTAAGATCATTACTAAGCTCTTTTTCTTCCCCATTCTAATAATTTTTATTATTTTATTGGTTTTCAGTTGATATCATTTTAATTTCTGAAAAATGCAAAAAACGAAATGAAATTAATCAAAGGTTGTATAAAAGCATTCAAAATAAGAATCAAACAGAAAACAAACAGTCAGAAACTCGATTAATACTGAAAAAATAAGGGGGTATGATTATTTTTGAACATTGCAGATTTTATAAATAGCTGTATATTTCTTTTATTACAAGTATCCCGAGATTTTAAAATGACGAAAATGATCAGAAGAGGTTTATTAAGAATATGTATCAATATGGACGTAAACAATAAATTCTTACAAAAGTTACACCTAATAAACTCAATTTTCAAGGGGGGTATGAATAATATCGGGCACAAGTGTATATATATATATATATATATATATATATATATATATATATATATATATATATATATATATATATATATATATATATATGGCACACTCACGGGGACACACCGGTTCTCGCCGTTAAACAACGTTGAACATGTCCGTACCAGATGGCTGCGCATAACGGAAGTGTAGGTTTCGTATGAACCGCGCCGAGTCGTAGAAATTTCCAGGTTGGTATCTGGGGCGCATTAATTTTCTAGGAGAGATGCACCCACAATCTTCGTTAAGATATGTACCTAGGAAAAGGCAACTCTGGTGTGTTTTGAAAAGAAGACAAAGTTGTTTTAAAACGATTGTAATTGAAACGATTAGATAAAGCATAAAAATCTATATATATGTATGTATATATATATATATATATATATATATGATATATATATATGATATATAAAGTAAAGGTATAACAAAAGCTTAATTGCTAATACATCATTTGAAATCAAAATAAAGATTTTAGCAATAACTTTCTTCTCGGTCTAATATTTAAGCTGTGTTATTGAATAACACCTAATGCCCACCAGTAACCAGCATAACGATGTTGTGTCACGTGTCACTGACCAACCTGAGACTCATTAACCCTTATCACCGTGTTGAGTTCTGGCCTTCATAAGCGGTGCCTCCCTTGGTAAAATATCGCACAATTAATATAATGGCTAAATGCCTAACGTTAGGTGGGATTGAAGATATTCGTTCTTGGCCTTCGGGACAAGATCAAAGTGTAGTATCTGTCTTCAGACGCTGTACTTCAATTTCTTGTTCTCTGTCAGTGGAAGAGAAACTGTTCACGACTGAGACAATTTTTATTTTTGTTCCTTTCTCCACGTTAAAAAACGACCCTGGTATCTAACTCTGTCCCGTGGGGAGGCATTGTAAATAGGAACTACTACATATATGATAATCACTATCTCAAACGTCTTTTTTTTGTGTGTGTGTGTGTCACTTGCCGAAATATTAAGTACGCTGAGCAAAATACGTTGCTAAAATTCCGTTAGACACTTGTTAAGTAAAAATTATTTACTTACTACGTGTTTTTTTTCCTCCGGCGTCCATTGTGTTCATTTTAGAATAAAAGCAGCTTCTCGCAAAATGCATGACAGATACGCTTTAATAGTAAATCTTTTGTGGAATAATTTCCTAATGCGCCACAGTCTTTAATCTGCTGTCATTTATATACATCTTATAAATATCCTAAAATACATCTGCAATGTGTATTATTTAATATTAAAAGGCAGTATAAGGGAATTATCTTGACAGAAAACGTTATATATATATATATATATATATATATATATATATATATATATACATATATATGTATATATATGTATATATACATATATATGTATACATATATATATGTATATATATATATGTATACATATATATATGTATATATATGTATATATATGTATATATATGTATATATACATATATATGTATACATATATATGTATACATATATATGTATATATGTATGTATACATATATATGTATACATATATATGTATATATGAATATGCACATATATATGTATACATATATATATATATGTATATATGTATATATATATGTATACATGTATATGTATATATATGTATGCATATATATATATGTATATGTATACATATGTATATATACATATATATATATATACATATATATATGTATATATATATCCATATATACATATATATACACATACATATACATATATACACATATATGTATATATACATATATATACATATATACATATATATACATATGTATACATATATCTACATATATACACATATATATGCATATATATACACATATATATATACATATATATACATATATATATACATATATATACATATATATACATACATATATATACATATATATACATATATATATATGCATACATATATATATATATACATATATATATGCATACATATATATGTATATGTATATATATATATATATATATATATATATATATATATATATATATATATATATGGTTTCAGGTTCTTATTTTCAATGGTGAACGAATGAATTTAACGAGGTCCATATGAAACATATACTTTTTATTTATTTTTCATATGTCGCTGAACATTAATTAGCATGTTCCGGCCAAGCAGTTACAGAAGCTACTGTTGCTTATACGAAATTAAAGCCCGTAAGTAAGCTTAGGAAAAAATAAACAGTATATCACTATCAAGATTGTGGGTCACATTATCTTAAAAAATAAAATGAGTCAATACATTTATTTTAATATTTTAATACGTGAAAAAAGACTGTCAACAACTGATACTAGTAAAGTTTATAGACAATGTAAGAGAGTATTTTGCCCTAACTCCTAATAGTACGGTAGAAGAGGCTTGGTTCCCACAAACTTTAGCGAATAACAGTGTCTTTATCCCACACATCATCAAACATCCTCATTCTTGGTTCAGAACTTTACATTAAACTCCACAATATATCTTATGGGCCGCCAACCTCTGTTTATTTTCCAAGAAATTAAAATACATTGGGCAACATCCATTGCTATATGTCAAACAATTTTCCGGACTAATCAGGAACTTGGATTCCAGCAAAACAACTCACGCTGACAACATTTATTTACTCCTCCCCCCCCAAAAAAAAAGAAAACGCAACCGGAAGTAACTCCTATAATTACGTTAACTTATGTTGCCTTAAAGTGGACTTTTTTCCCAATGCGCTCAAAAAACCTCCACAATCTTCACACTATTTAAAGATACGAAGAATCGGTCACCTGCATTTCAGTAAAGACTAATAAGCCCCCGTGTATGTTATGAGTAAGTTGCTTGAGTCTGTGATTAATAAGAAATTGTCAACCGTCTCATCAAAAATAACGTATTCAGCGACAAGAAATATGGTTTTCATTCTGACAGATTAAGCTGAGGTACTGACAGTAATACCACACAGGATCAGTGAATCGATTGACGATGGCTTCGGTTCTAGAGAAATACGTAGCTCTTGACATATCTAATGAATTTTTGCAAAAATGCTTTCTTCACAAGAGGTTATGGAATAGCTAGAAATGTCTTTTCAACAAGCAGATCTTTTCTCTTTGATAGGTTTATCAGATTATTCGTAAATGGGCAGAAATCCGAAGCTCACAATATTAACGCTGGCGTGCATCGGAGATCCATCCTGGGTCAAATCTCTTTTGTGATCATCATCAACTATCTCTAAAATCATATTCTTGGATCATTCCTTGACATCTATGCAGACGAGGCTATCATCTATGACAACATTTTAAAGGCTAACAAAAGCCATCATCTTTTTTGATGATATATCTTCTCGAGTCTGTGGTAAAATGGTGTAAAAAAGTGCTAGTTATCTTTAATATATCCAAAACCAATCCTTTCTTTTTTACCACCAACGCTGCTATCCACACTTTGACACAATTGAAATGAACACCCCTCCGAGCTGGGACCTCCCCCCCCCTGCTATGACAACATTTTAGGAGTGATCTTCAACTATAACCAAGAAATGGAAGACCTATACAGTGCCAAAATGACTGGAATAAGTATGTGATCGTTCCATCAAAAAGGATCCCACTCGTGCCGCAATTATCTACCTGAAAAAATATGCGTTCTAACATCAAGCACTGCCTTGATAAAAGGACTCTGTTTCAAATATAGTTGACGGAGATATTTTCGTCTCTCTACTTCGTCATTATAACAAAATAAACGTTGCGAGCCTGTGTCTGCTTTATTGTTAGTTTTATTTTATAGGAGTTCGACCTAGTCTCAGTCTGTGACCCTCCCTTGTTAAACGTTTGTAATAAATACTCCTACATCTACAACAACTTCCCTCACTATCTATCTGCATCGAAAAGTAAACGAAAATTTTATGAACAGATTTTTTTCCCAGAAATATATATCTGAGGAACACAATATCAGGAGACTGATTCGTAGATGACTATAGCGTTGTTATTTTCCAATCTAATGTAAATAGGTTTCTCTTAAGCTGCTCACTTTAATAACACTGTCTTAAAAAGTTAAATCATTATTAATCATGCTGTCTCGCTATATATATATATATATATATATATATATATATATATATATATATATATATATATATATATAACATTTATCCTTATCACAGAGTGATGTTTAAGTCAATGCTTAGCAGTACCCCAATGTAAGAATCTATTTATTATTAATATTATGTGATATACAAACGTTATTTACATAATGTAATATATAGGTGCACTAGTGCTGGGACGAATAATCGGAATAGGGAATTGAAAAAATCGGAGGTTTTGGAATATCGAAATCGTTAACGGAATCGGAAAAATTTAGAGTCTATTCTTCGATGCACAACCAATTCCTTAAATTATGTTTTTAATTTGATTTTGGTTTCAAAAATATCGTTCTGTGCTTGTAGTAATAATGAAACAATAAATATTTATTGCTTTTAAACTTCAAGTAAAACATAAAATCTCTAGATCATCACCTCGAAAATGTGTTTTTACGTTTGAGAATATGTAGGCACATTAAGGATGTTTGTTTTTTACAGTAATCGGGACAAAGTGACAGGTTTTTAGTATACATATCTAGAGATTTACAAAGAATCGGAATCGGAATCAGGAATTTAGTAGGAATCAGCAAGTGTGTCTGAATCGGAAATATTTTAGAATTGCCCCATCACTAAAGCGCCTATATATATATATATATATATATATATATATATATATATATATATATATATATATATATATATATATTTTATAAATAAATATTTGTGCGTATGTATGCACGTATATCAGGGAGGTTTTTTTGTGATGATTATGTTAAATCAGGTAGTACAATGACAATAATAAATTCTATGCACATGGCTTGGAATAAACAGAGAAAGTAGAACAAATATGAAGCACGTATACGGTAGCAACAGATTTCATCTGCGGTGATTTACCCGGCATACATATGTACGACCTCAATACTATGTATGAAAATGTAGGTATATCTCTGCCAACATATCTCCACAGAGAACGTAAGCCACTTGCTGTGGCTTATTTACACAGGCATATAGGCACACATATGAATAGACAAGTGCATATAATGCAGATCTTAAAAAAGTGAAGCACAGATAAAGAAGGAAAAAATTCTTGAACTAATCTCCATCTGCAATGAAGCCGAAAAATAAGAAATAATCTTCGTGCAATCGCCTCAGAGTAGTCTCGGGTAGAGAATTAAAAAATGAGATCTCTGACTCACACACGCACACAGAGAAATATATATATATATATATATATATATATATATATATATATATATATATATATATATGTATATATATATATAATCGGCACTATCATAAATACCAAGGAAAAGCAAAATTCAAACAGATAATATTCAGGTCTGCTCCAATGGAGAGAAAAGAACAAGAAACTATGTTCCGAGATCTGCGATCGAAATAACCAGATGTGGCTTATATTGGATCTCTTGGGAAGGCAGGCTTTACGATTCCTGGTCGCTTGCTAAAGGATTATGTTATTTGCCCTGTTGCTGACCTTATATTATATTGACAAAGGTTAGGAATATACAGGAGATTAATTCAAACATAAGCTGACGTCGGTTTCACTATGAGTCAATATAAGCGTATCTATTTATGCTTCAGTATCTAGATATGCTTAACTGTTAAGCCTTTTCGATGTCTTTAAGAAGAAAGAAGAAATCAACATTGTCTATAGGTGCATCAGTCTGTCGGCAGAGATTTTTAGTAAGCGCCGATGCAGTTGTCTTATTACTGATACAAAAGTAAAAAAACAAAAAAAAACAAAACATTTTTAGCTTGCTGTAAAAAAAAAAAATTGTGTAATTTCGTAATGCTACTACCTAATTGTCCGTTTTATATATTCATTTTTTTACTTAAAAATGTTACATTTGTAATAGATACAATGTTTGGAATATATATATATATGTGTGTGTGTGTTTTATATAAATATATATGTGTGTGTGTTTATATATATATGTGTGTGTGTGTTTATATATATATATATGTGTGTGTGTGTGTGTGTTTATATATATATATATATATATATATATATATATATATATATATATATATATATATATATATATATATATATAGATTAATAGATAGCGGGTTAATGACAAAAAAACTATTTCCCAAAATCTATGATGTTAACCATCTTTAATTTATTCCTTTAATTCAGCTGACATTTACAATGCTTGACAGCATCTGTTTGTAAGCGTGAACTCAATTACTTAATTATTGTATAAATCAGTGAATCCATTATGCCCTAAACTCATCAGAAGAAATAGCAACACTCAATCCGTCCAAAGAAATAAAGTGCGATTTGACATGAATAAATGCGAAAATTGGAAGAGAAGCTGCAAATATTTGTTAATGTTTCCATTAATCTATTTTAAATTCAATTTAAATTATATACATATACATATATATATATATATATATATATATATATATATATATATATATGTGTGGGTGTGTGTGTGTATAGATATATATATGTATATATATATTTATATATAATTATATATATATTATATCTGTATTATATATATATTATATATATATATATTTATATACATATTTATATATATTTATATATTTATTTATATATATATTTCTTATATATATATTTAAATTTATACGTTTATATATATATATATTTACATATATATATTTATAAACATTATATATAAATATATATATTTATATATATATATATCTATATTTGTGTGTATATATGTTTAATTATATATATATATATATATATATATATATATATACGTATATGTATACATGGTAACTTTGTTTACAAAACAGGTTTTTATTAAAGAAAACCTTTACATAAATAAGAGAATGACCTTACTGTATATAGTGTATTCCAATATTTTCATAATACGATTTAGCTGAAATAATTTCGATATTAAAAAGTGCTTATATATGTGTTTATGTTTGAGTTTGTGTGTGTGTGTGTGTGTCCAAATTAAACACAGACATAAATTTCATTTTACATATTTCTAAATCTAGGAGCGATAGGAAATGCCTTAATATAAAGGACGTACTTTTTTTGTGGCTAGTTATCATTTTCTTCAACGGTTGCGTGTAAATGAATAATATATGTCTATTGCAAGCATCTCAGATATAAAACCGTACCTGACTTAATATGACTACTCCGCCCATTCAGAAATGTGGTGGTATTACCTGGAAAGATGGACTTACGGAATTTGAAGAACGAAGGAGATTTTTTTTTTAATGCGCAACGGCACTTTACGATTTTTCTCAGTAAAATGGTGGCAGTTAAAGTGAATAAACGTATAACCGGTTCACGCCGTCGGTGTGATGAAAACGTTTTAAGTAAACTGAGTGATGTCTATGTCAGAGCCTTGTCGGTCCTATTGCCAGACCTTATTGTAAACGACATGAGCGCAACCCTTTCTTTTTAAAACAAAACAAAAAGGTATATATTGCTCGTAAGAGAACGCATGAATTTGAAAAGAATAAATAAACACTAGACTGTGTTTTAATTTGATATTAAGCCCAAGTTGGTTGGGCAATATATAAATGAAGACATAAATGAAGACATTGTGTACAGTTCGTGTTCAGGAGCCGAAAAAATCAAATAAAATGTTAGGAATCGATGAAAGTCAATTTAGCTCAATAACATATGTGTGTCCTTCACTCTTCTTCGCTTTCTTTCTGTCTTTCTCTCTATTTTTACTTGCGTGAGTGATGCAGATGATAGTCAATAAATAGTTATTAATGCTTATGTATACTGTGAATTCGAAACAAACGAAAGCTCGGTTAGTCATTATATCCTAACTGTAAATGTAATGCTGGTTTGATATAGATGAAAACAAATGACAGTTGAAGAAACGAATTACTGAATGCATTAAGCGATCCAAAAATACCTCGACATTTTATCAATTTAAAACTCCAACATGCAAAGCAATGATTTTAAGTCGTTTATTAAAACCTTTACTTTAAAAAGATAGAAGAAAAAAATGGTTTAATTATCCTCCACTATCTGTGCCTAAACCTAAACAAGGAATCTATAAACAACCCTTCTTTCCTAGATCTGCCGATCTTTGAAACTCTTGTTCGGATGGTCTGCTTTCCAGCTGGCTACAACAGTTGTGTTCAAGTGCAACGTCCTAAACAAGTTCTTGTTCACTCATTCCCTTTAGTATAAAAATTATACCAAATGTCCATCACTAAGTATTAATATAATTTTCAATGACTACCGTGTGCCCATTAAGCCTTATTCTCGAGTGCCCTCGGGAATTTATCGAATGGTGAAGCTTCTGGAAACAAAAATAAATAAAGATGTTGTTGGTGTTATGGTTTAGTTACAAATTTTGCGAAAATATATTTAGAAGAATTGAAATTATTAAAATGACGAATGTCTACTTGTCGAAAATGCATGACGAGCAATTGAGTGTTCATAATTGTCATTTAACATGTTAAAATGCAATTATATGATTTTGTTTCCCGAATTTAATTTCAACAACTCTGATAAAATGCACTCGACTCCACCCGGGATGAAATTACTTTCAAATGATTGTTTTATTCTTATAAAATGTTATTCAGGAAACATGAACACAAAATATGTATTTTGAATAATTGAATCAATAGTTTAAGCACATTAGGCCAAATTTGCTAATATGTTATACGTTAATCAAGCGAAATAACAAACCCATTGTTTCTAATAACCTATTGTAAATTTCCCTGGACATAAATTGTTAGAAAGTATCTCTCCGTATTAATAGGATAAGTGTAAAATAGCTATTAGCCAAGAGACCAAATCAAACAAAACTTACATGATAGTTTCTTATCAGGAAATCAGAATAAATCATATTATCCGCATGGATTATTATTAAAAAAGCTATTGAGTACTCTAAATGAACACATTATTGTGTGCATAACAGTAAATCACAGGTATCGGTAAGGAAACACCGTGGAATATTAGCTATGAACCAGTACTACTTATAATTAATTTCCATTAAACGAGTTGGGGTGCATAAGAATCTCGAACAATGCAATCCTTACAAGACGCGACCGTTTTAGATTGTAAATAACGATTAAAATATAACCATAGTTATAGTTATAATATGTTTTTAATGATTCTTATTTTATGCTTAAAGTCTGATAAAGATTACCGAATCTTGATTAATGTTTTCGTAATGGGTTACTGAATTTGTGTCAATTAGTTATTTTTATTACAGCGATAAACATGTTTTTAATGCATTATTCTAACTTTTACTGCTGTACTCGTAAGCAAAAGTAACGAGGAGTTATACGTATGATACGGAGAGGTACTTCCTAATACAGGGTGGTCGCTAGAAGAGCGGGAAATTTGTCAAACAACGATTTATTTTTACAGAGAATACTTTTAAAATTTTTTCAAAGACAAATGTTGTATTATACTCATAAATACTCAAAAATTTCGTCCGTGAACTTCACTGAAGCGCCTTAACCTTGAAATCCAAGCTCATGTGGTGTATAGAAGGGTACCTAGTGGGATATCATTCTAAGCTCTTGCCAAACACGTTTTCAAGTCACCAATAGAGTGTATGTCACGTCGACAGTTCTGAGTCTCCGTCAATAACAAGCTTCAAGCACAGTAATCCATGACTTTTAAGTCTGGACTTTTTGATTGCAAATTTATTCGACAAAAAAAAAAAAAAAACAATCAAAAAATTGCAATCACGCATTTTATTCATGATCTAAGCTGACCTTCAACTTTCCCACTTTTCTAGCGACCAGCCTGTAATTTACTGTGGAGAAAAGCATTAATCATTTCAAATACATGGATTCAGGTCAGTTTCGCTCCCGGACAATTTGTCAACGGCGCATATAAAAAAGCGACAACATATCTAACAATAAGTGCAAAGTGTGGCCAATAAAACAAAAAATTGAATATACTAGTCACAAAAAAGTCATGGAATAGTCATGAAAGTGAGAAATTATCATAATTATTATTTTAAGATGGTTTATGAGTGAAAGGATTTATTATTTACATAGTGAATGCCCAAGAAATTTCCGTTTTCAAGTACTTGGATCCATTTAGTTCACGTGCGTAAAAAGAAGTTGAATTACGTTTTTATGTAAACCATTTATGATTTGCAAAGAGGACACATGTCTGCAATATTTTCTCTTGCTTTTGCCTTGTTAACTACTGTGATCAAGCAGGTTATATAACTCCTGATTTCTACTAAAATTAATGATTTGTTTTGTATTATAATAACATCGTCTTATAATCATGCAGTGTGAATCTAGTTCATTTGAAACAACACATACATTCTAAACTATTAAACTTACTCTATTATAAACGTTCCTTAGCAACATATTTTAAAAAGGTACTATACCATAAATGAAAACCTGAAATATGTTAATTATGATCTTCGCATACACAATACTACAGATACAACCGTCAGGTTATATCATTTAACAACCTTAGTATCAAGTATTCAACATAATCAAAGTTAATTATATTCATTTTGTTTGTTCGTAAATGGTAATGTATTATTTGAGAAATATATATATATTGCAAGAAATGGTAAACTCTATATTATAAAATGATTAAAACTGTTTTTTTTAAATAGCTAAGATAAGAACACACGTGTGTTATTCTGTAGATATGTTTGTACTTAAAGTTAATATATATAAGATTTGAACAATGAGTTATGCAGAGCATTTATTCACTGTCTGTTTTAATTGATGTTCTCGATAATTAGCTGACCGCCATTAAGTTCTGGCGGCGATTTAATTATCGATGATTTTTACCCATCACGATATCCGACGTCCTACTCATACGTATTTCAATAAATTCTGTTCTTCTTCAAAAATACCCCTGAGCTTTTTTTTTTAATTTTCGTTTTTCCCTATTGCGTAATTATGAATGGGCCTATGTTGTCCTGCTGAAATTATCTAGTTTAATCATTCGGACAAGATGTCAAAAAGTGTAGACACGTACTGAAAGTAAAACAATTCATTTTACCTAAACAACTCTTGTATTTATTTTTGTACTAGTCTGGGTGCCCGGTGTTGCCAAGGTGTTTGGAGGTGTGTGCTGTGCAGAAAAAAAAACCTTTAGGCAGGTAACCTCTAACCCGTGCCGCGAAGGAGAAAAAGAACCTAAAAAATAAAACGTGGCGTTTTTGCAGTTGCGCTCATCGTCAAACAATTATTTCATATTTCAGTATTTATTTTCTATTTACTTGTATTATTATAATTATTATTATTATTATTATTATTATTATTATTATTATTATTATTATTATTATTATTATCGTTGTTATCATTATTATTATTGTTATCATTATTGATTTTTATAATCATTGTTATTATTGTTGCTATTATTATTATTATTATTATTATTATTATTATTATTATTATTATTATGTAGTAGTAGTAGCATTAGTAGTAGTATCTATTTTGAATTGGCTTATATTGATACTACTTTTCTTCTATACAGTTTACATGTTTTTAAAAACTTATTTTCCAGCGTAAATGCGACCAATACTGGCCGGATGAAGGCTCCCAAGTAGCTGCAGGAATCACAATAGAATGTCTTGGAGTTGATAAATTGCCTGACTTTACAATACGCACATTCTTATTACAATTGGTACGTACGTGTTTTCAACTGAAAACTTGACCAATAAAACACAACGAGATTTATTATAATGGTGACTCAATAAAATACGCATAGTAATTAAACCAAGCATTAAACGATTTCAAAATGACGAAGTATTTCTTTCCCGTTGTAGAACATTAACAGAATTCTGTCTAATAAAAATGATTTCTTTTATTGAACCTAACAACAATAAACATAATCACATGTTAATTGTATTTCTTTCACTTTTGAGTAATTGTCATCATTTAGGTTCCGATATTTTTGCCTTATTAAAACAATAAATTATTCCTGCCTGGATGTTGTATATAGATTTGTCTGATTTTTATTTATTTATTTTTTATTTAGAGTGGTGTATCGAAGATTGTCAAGCAATTTCACTATACAACATGGCCAGATCATGGCGTCCCCAAATTTGGGAATTCATTAATTTTATTCAGACAAAAGATACGTGCGTTCGACCGGCTCGACAATGGACCGGTTATTGTTCATTGCAGGTAAGTGCATATATTCTTATTAAATTAATATCATATTCATGTTTTTTAAAGCAAACATTTATTTTATAAGATTAATAAAGAAATGAAATGGAAAAACGGTTGGAAATATAAAACGTACCAGGAAACTTGTCAATGTAAAAAAAAAAGTTCAAAATAAATTTTTCTGATTCTTTTAGACTCATGCATAATACTTGTTCTAAATATTTATTACATACACACTCGGTCGCATGAATACACACCAACACATATACACACATATATATGATATATATATATATGATATATATATATATATATATGTGACATATATATATATATATGACATATATATATAACACATGTACGTATATATATATATATATATATATATATATATATATATATATATATATGTCTGCGTGTGTGTGTGTGTGCGCGCGCGCATGTATATGAGATTGAGAGAAAAATTGATTGTTGAAAACCTAGCTGGAGATAGTAGAATATTACATTTAGCCTTTCTTGGTATTTTTTTCAGTATTTTTAATCATAATTATTGTTAGACCTTGATTTTAAAACAACGTATAGTAATAATAATAGAAACAATAGTACTTATACTACTAATACTTATATATATATATATATATATATATATATATATATACACATATATATATATATGTTTGTGTGTTTGTAGTCATCGGCATACATATATAGAGAGGTATACAAAATAAAGTGTATATATATTATATAGTATATATATATATATATATATATGTGTATGTTTGTATATATACGTGTATATGGGATTGAGAAAAAGTAATTGATTGTTGACAATATAGCTAGAGACATTAGAATAATATTTTTAGCCTTTCCTTGGAAATTTTGTCGATTATTTCAAACCATAATTATGGATAGCCATGAATTGGAAACATCACGAACGTATTATATTCGTCACTGAGCCATCTTCTGGTGACAAAAACTAATGAATACAATGGTTAAAGAGAGGAGATATTTTTGTTGATGTCCCTTTTATGTAATAGTTGCCCTCTTTTCACATATTCTGCGAATGTACTATATTCTGGGGTTCTAAAAGTGCCACGCGATATGGTAATATGGAAGTATGTATAGTAGTTTTCCAAGAGGTTATATTCATACATTTTTAACATGTTTTCTAATCTCGATAAATAATTATTCATAAAAAAACGAGGAAATTCTTATATCGACGACGTATTTTGTCTTCCATGTCTACTCTTGCTTCATTACAATTCACGGTTGCTTTTCTCTCGATATTTAATCATCTTATGGATTCATGCCAAATCGCAACGACAACAAAATAATTCATATTTGAACAGAATATTCATGTTCTTCATTTTGATGTCTGTTCAAATATTGTTCATGAAATTGTTTGTAGATTGTTCGATCTTGACGTACAATTGATTGTATTTTGTTTTTCTCTAATTATTTTATATATACTGCATAATCACGGTGATGCACCGGTCTTTGCCAAATTACTGATTTAAGCAAAGATGAGGCCGGCCAGTACCAGATGGGTGACCGTTTTGGTAGGCTAAGCGCTGTATGTATAGCGCCGAGTTGTAGAACTGTTTTGGTTCGTATCTGGAGGCGCGTTTAAATCACTTGGAGAAATACTCCCCGTTTCAAGACGAAAAGCAACGGAAACTACCGTCTTTACTTGTCTTCCCGAGATTTCTTGGCTCTACAATATGGCTAGCCGTGTTCACTGACGCTGATAAAATACAGCAAGGCCGCTGCTACTACTGTATGAAAATGATTCGTGTGGTTCACCACATGAGATGAAATTCGACTTCATCTAAAAGTCAACTGTTGAAATTCTTAATGTTATCTTAGTGTATCTATGATGCACTGACGAAATAAGAAAAACGTGTTTCCTCTATCAAGATTACATTAATTTTAAGTAAAATTGCGTCACTAATGACGGATGAAAAATATAATTCCTGGTAAATATAGTGCGTAACAAATTATTAACGAGATAACATTTTTTACCAGTTTCAGAAACTTACTGGGAGTTTCGTATCAAAAGCTCCGGAAACGTTGCCAATGCTGAACTGCGCGTACTGTGAAATTTTTGTACTGTTCTGCGCAATGTAAACAACTTGCCATCGTAATTGCTGAATCAACGATATTTGATGTGTTTCAAATTATTGACAAGGCAGTTTGTTTCGTCAATAACATGGGTCGTTAAGGTGGTTTGAATAGTTCTGAAAAGCTAGCTATTACAGAACAGCTAGCAAAAAGTAAAACTACCCTCGAAATATCGAACATGATAGGAAGGTACCATCAAACTGTGAAGAACTTTGTCAAGGACCCTACAAAGGTACGTAAGAGAGCTGATAGAGGTCAATCTAGAGTTGTATCACGCCGTTCTCTACTCCAAATTAAACGTAAAGTTGTTAAAAACACTCGGGAGACAAGTCGAGAAGTCTTTGATCAAGCTGGATTGAAGAATGTCTGAAAAGTTCCCGATGTCACCTTCTGAAAGAAGTGGCAAAATCTGTTAAACCTGTGACAAAGCCTCCATAAAAAGCAACTACACATACAAAACCGATTGAAATGGGCAGAAGATAACATGAAAACAGATTTTTCTAAAGTTTTGTTTATGGATAAATTGCGTGTCACTCATGATGGCCCAGATGGCTGGAGCAAGGGATGGATCCTAGATGGACGAGATCTTCATCAGCATTTAAGGGGCAAACAAGGTGGTGGCGGGATAATGATATGGACTGGGAGTATTGGAGGTACGTTAGTTGGCACATGGAAAGTTACAGAAGACGTAAACTTACGTCAAATGCTTACATAGCTTTTATGAAGGAGCACTTTGAACCATGCCTGAAAAAACAAAGGTTGACGTTCAGAAGAACTATTATTTTTATGCAGGATAATGCTTCTTTCGCATGTAGCAAACAAAAGCAAAAAGTATTTGCAATAACTGGGGTTCTCTGGCTTAGGAAGATGGAGTGGCCTGCGAATTCGCCAGATTTGAACCCAATTGAGACCCATTGGAGTATCATGAAGCGATGCCTCTATGCAAGGAGACGCCAATTTAAGAGCAAAGATAAGTTGTGGGATGCTCTTCAGGAATTATCGCGAGGAATAAATGTTGACGAAATCACAAATTTTACTAATTCTATCGACCAACGTCTTTCATAACAGTCACGACGTCTTTTACAAGCCATTAATAAAAAACGATCGCATATCCCTTACTAATTATGTCAAAGTAGAAATTGATATGTAGTTATTGTGTTCTAAGCATTTTTCCTAGTTCATTTTATGTTTGAAAATTATTTCAATAAACTAGTTATGCGTATATGTTTTTTCCTCAACCTCATTAATAACTTGACACACTGAAATCAACATATATGCCTATCTTCTGCCATACTTTCGCTATTACTGCTTTAAATACTTTCATTTTTTGATTGAAGTAGCTGAATAGTATTGTAATGCACCTTTCCAAAGTTTCATGGATTTCTATTCACTCGTTCCTTTAATATTAAAAAAAAACTGTAAACCCGTTAATAATTTGATACACAGTGTATATCTACCAAAATAATAAAGCATCTCTGAAATAAAAGGGCATATAACGTTATATAGATGGAAATTGTTTTTTTTCTGATCGGAAGTTAAAAACAACGGTTAAGATATTATAATTATTTGGAGTAGGCAGGCACAAAATGAAGGTTGCCTACATTCTAACTGAAAGAGATTTTTGTGGAACGAACTAAATTCAAATTTAGAACAGCCATGTCGTTAATTCGTATCGTTAACTACATAACCCCCACCCCCTCCCATTTAATGCAGGTAAGGTTCAGACTGTTGGATATCGACATTCTAGAGAGTTTTGTAAGAAGATGTATTACTTCACACCCCGTTTCTATTTCGGATGTGGTTGGATGAAATCGTGTACACGCATTCGCACTCTGTTCACTTGGCAATAGTAGATTTTAGAATAAATAGTTTCCGCATTTCCTCTGTTTCGACCTTTGGCTCTACGTTGGCAAGCGATTGGCTGAAATTTCAGTACTGTGCAAAAACGTATAAGCATATAAAGCAGAGTGAATTATTGTTATTTAATTATGAGATGAAGAGTGTAGAAACGTTGAATCTCTACGGTTTTAGGTGAGCATTGTCTGACGATATCGGTTTCAATCCTACCCAAAGCCGGCCAGAAGATTAGTTGGCCAAAATGTGGCGAGATGACAACAACTATAAAACACAGTAATTACTGCTGATACAATTAAGAGATGCAGCTTTTCTATCCAACCCGGTGAATCACCTGACGAACGCTAGAAGAATAGTTGACCGAAATGCCGTGAAACAACAACTAGAAAAATGAGGATAACTGTCCGCAAATAAATTAATAAAACCAGAGTGATATATAATTTTACACAGAGTTGATCCTATAAGACATGTTACATTTTTAGAATGGTTCCGAATTCTGTTCGTAAAGCGAATTTATTCGGGCGAACTACTTTATTGTATCATTATTATTCACTATTTATAGTCTATCTGTAGGGCATAATAATGTTAACAAACCAGTTCCCGCAGGATCACCGAAGTTAGGCAACCTTGAACTTGGTCAGTTAAAAGAGACAGAAATCGTGGCATCCACTTGTTACTTCAACTCACACACGCATTAACTAATAGTCATTTGATTCCATGGAAACATGACTATAAACATTGTCATTGCGCGGTTAAATACATGAGCACAGTCATTTAATATATTTTAAGATAAGAATAACTATTTTCCAGCATTTAGATATTCTTTGTAAGTTAATGAAATATATAAGAAATTCCAACTATTTTCTTTGAACATTACATACTTCTATTAATTTCTTTCCAATATTATCTTTAAATGCACTGTGCTATATTTTAGATCTAAAAATACTTGGACACTTTGGTTACACATTTATACACACACACACACACATATATGTATGTATATGTATATATATGTATATGTATGTATATATAAATATTTATTTATATGTATATATATATGTATATATATGTATATATATGTATAATATATAAATATATATATATATATATATATATATATATAAATATATATTTATGTGTGTGTGTGGGGGGGGATTCAAAGTAGAGATTTGCTTTCACGAAAATAAACCTCTATATTATTTATTAAAAAATCCTACTCGTATATCATCGTACTGCAACTGAAGTAAACTTATATATTATATATATATATAACATATATGTATATATATTATATATAACATATGTATATATATAATATTATATATAACATATGTGTATATATATAATATTATATATATAACATATGTGTGTATATATATATTATATATATATATATAA
Organism: Euprymna scolopes; assembly: GCF_053919585.1. Taxonomy (NCBI): domain Eukaryota; kingdom Metazoa; phylum Mollusca; class Cephalopoda; order Sepiida; family Sepiolidae; genus Euprymna; species Euprymna scolopes. The sequence goes on along the minus strand of NC_136498.1, from coordinate 36,178,811 downwards.
CATGTGTGTATATATAATATTATATGTATATAACGTATATATATATTATATATAACATATGTGTATATATATAATATTATATGTATATAACGTATATATATATTATATATAACATATGTGTATATATATAATATATATAGCATATGTGTATATATAATATATATATAACATGTGTATATATATAATTTTATATATATATATATAACATATGTGTATATATAATATAATATATACGTATCTATAACATATGGGTATATATATATTATATTATATATAACATATGTGTATATATATAAAATATTATATATATGTATAACCTATATATATATATATATATATATATATATATATATATATATATATATATAACACAAAATCAGAATATTTTCGATAAATATAAGGATTTCTACATGGAAGCATTAACTAGATCAGGATATCAAAAAAAGATTAAATGCATAATGAAGATGGATTATTTAGACGCTATGATAAATTATGCAATATCAAATAACATTGGGATGAGGGGAATAAAAATAGGCATAAAAAATATAAGTATATAAAGAATTAAACTGAAAATGATGCACACGCATATCATACTAATAATGCAGTTATGAAGACGGTTGGTGTAATCTACATTTCAGTGAACATAAACGAACCTGCGCCCCTTAAGAATGTAAGGAATTTGCAAAATAGTTGATAAGTACGTCACTCAGACAATAGATTTAGAAAATAATTAATAAAAACACAGTTAAAGCTTCATTCTCAACCGGTGCAAATTTAAGCACATCTATAACATGTTCTAATAATGGTAAATAAACAAAATAGTAAATCATAGTAGGCTGGAATCAAGTGACTTAAATATTGAGAAAAAATGTAACTGTAGAATACCTAAAGGATGTCCATTGGAAGGAAAGTATTACATTTCTGGAATAGTATACAGATTTGAAGATTAGCTGGATAAGATTAAAAAGGTATACGTCGGTGAACTGATTGTAATTTTAAGGACATATACAGAAAGTATATTGCATCATTAGACATTGGACCAGAGAAGGAACTAGATTTGCATCATGATAAGCATGGAAATAAAGATAGAACGATAATAAATACATGGTGACCCAAAAAACGGCCCCCAACTCTAATTAGGCTCTGTTTCTTAGTGTTTTGTCCGAATGAAATGAAAATTTGGTAATAACTAGTTTATTATATTCAAAACATTACATCAGAACATTAGGGTATTTGTCGTTTTTTCTCTGTTCTACAGCATATGTTGTAGATGACTTCCATTCAGCTTTTGTTTTTTGTGTATTTGGTCACCCTGTATTACAAATAAAAAGAGAAATACGACCACATTAGAGGATTGGCTAAGGTAACTACGTAATAATAAAATAGAATTTGAATTAAAATGGTAAATACTAGAAAAAGCTACAAAATATGTATATAAACATGTATATAAAAAATTAGGGAACACTTAGTGAGTGAAATGTAAGTGTAGTAAATTGTATTTTTAATTCAATACGGGTAATTTTTAAATATGCAATAAATATAGAAATATGTCGGTAACATAACATATAGAAAATAAACTAAATAGAACCATGAATAAGGAAAATAGAATTAAATTTTTATTGGTAATAAATTAATACATGATTTAAATATTAATCAATCGCAAAATATTATTATGAGGATTAAAACAGAAAAAAAAAACAGAATAAAAGTTTGAAATACACTAACTGTGAAATTTAACCTAGAGTGATATAAAGAGAATACTGTGAAAACTACGCGCCTAAATCTTAGCATAGGAGATTAACAAAGACAAACCCCCATATAGATAATTTAGAATATAAACGAAGTTTGATAAAATTATGAATCAATAAATATGGGCAACATTGGGTTATTCCCTCGCACACTGTCTCGATATGTTTAATAATAGGGAATATCAAATATGAAAAAAAAACACAAAAATATAATGTTTATGTATAGATACTGCTGAAATGATAGCTTTAACATTTAACTAAATTAGATAACCCGTATGAAGTTAAGATAAACATTAACTAAAATTATTTAAATAAACCTTTAATTTATGTTTTTTTTTAAATAAAATAGTGGGTAAAAGGTGAAAAATAAAATAAAATATATCGTAACATATAAATAAAAATTCCTACGAAACAAAAAGCAAATTGAGAAAGCATAGCGGCACACATTAATAGAGACTAACACCGGAAGGAGTAAATCATTAAATGAATAAATAAAAGGAACCAATAATTATAAGAATAGAGAAAACATTAAAAGATTAAATGAATATAAAATTAGAAAATTGTAGAAATATCATCTAAAAATAGGAAATACGAAATGGGATTCTTACTCAATTCGAATAGAATCGGAAAAATTAAACAACTAAATAAAAGAAAATAAAATTAAAAGAATAAGGACGAACGAGGTGGGTCTCCACTGCGTTTCCCATTAAAACACAGATTTTATATATATATATATATATATATATATATATATATATATATATATATATATATATATTTTATATATATTTTATATACATTTTATATATATATTATATATATATATTATATATATTATATATATTATATATATTATATATATATTATATATTATATATATATATATATATATATATTATATATAATTTTCTGTGTACGAAACGGTCTTTCACAAACAACTCTGGCAATGTTTTTATTTACAAACTTTAAACTTTATATATAGACGAGTTTTACCTGTGGAACAAATTCGATATTGTATATAGCTGCTGTAAATTGCTGCTAAGTTTTCACGAATTTAAAAAAAAATGGAACTTAGCGTGTGTCAAAGACGTAAAATATCCCTATATACATTTATACATTAAATTTACATACTTTTTAAAGCTTATATATTCGTGTGTCGTTAGCTTAGATGGCACTAAATAACGCTGGATTGCTAAATATTCCGGTTTCAATTCTATCTGGTGATAACCAAGTAATATGTTTACTTTCCAAATCACTATAATATATTAGCTACAATAGAATACTCAATATATATTGATCACGTCAATATTTCGGAAGGCAGAAGAAGGTGAAAAATATTCACTGAATCTGAATTAGCATCGTGAACAAAAGTTTCCAGTATCTATCTGCAGAATTGGTTCTTATTCGAAGGTTTCAAGTGGAATAGGATTGTCTTAGCTACAAATATAACGAGGACTCAGTACAGATTAAGGGTGATTACTCGTCACAAATTTTGTGGTGACTTTAGTTCAGTTCCTTGCATTAATGTTCCTGAGAAATACTAGAGCATCTCATCTTAACTGTATGATTGCCCATGTTACGCTTGTCATCGATGAAGTAAAACATTCTCTTTTTCTTTTTTCTGATTGTTTTTATACACAATTGTACTATGGATATTTTGTATAAGTTTCCTTCAACGCTTTATACATAGTCGCGACACCTATATCAGTCAGTCTCGCCAAACTCTTTATTGACTCGTTTTCTTGCAGTTTTTCAACAAATGTGCTTGTCTAGACACAATCAAAATGTCATGCTTTAGTCCTTTGTGTGAGTCACTTATTTTTACATTTCTCTGATCTGCACAAGGAAACAGTTAAGATTCTAAATATTTTGAATCCGCGAAGAATTATAATGATACAGGACATTATCCTGCAATATTCTTGGCCGTTCAAGCAGCTTATTGTCTACTGCTTTGAGATCAACTATTTTCATATGAAATAACTGTATATTGCGCTGAAGACTTATGAAAACACTTGAACGTTTCTGAAATTAAAGAATATAATTTTTTCAGCACCCACCCACACACACATCTATATCTATCTATCTATCTATCTATCTATCTATCTATCTATCTATCTATATATATATATATATATATATATATATATATATATATATATATATATATATACGGTTTTATCTGTTTGGTTACATATGTTTTGTATGTTGGACCATGTTTACGATCTAACAGCCTCGGCAGACCTTACAGAAATGGTTCTTCTTCAACTTCTTCAAAATACTTACAACCATTTCTGTAAGGTCTGACAAGGCTGTTGGATTGTAAACCTGGTCCAACATCCGAAACATATGTAACCAAACAGATGAAGCGGTAATTGCTCTGCAATAGTATTGAGTACTCTCTTCATGTTTTTACTAAGTATCAGTTTTACTATATATATATGTGTGTGTGTGTGTGTATGTTGGTGTGTGTGCATATATATGTCTATGTATCTATTTATAATATATACATAGCATGTCATTTACTGATTATCATAATTTATAGAACACAGTTTCTTAACGTAAAAATGGATAATTTGGTTTACCTTAAATTCAGTTTATTTACATTAAAAGGGATAAATGCGTTAAGTTGTTCATAAATATTAAGTTACCTGCAATATTTACGAATACTTTACAATAAGTATCCGATAACAATTAATATATATTCAGCTAATTCGAGTGAGTATTTTGAAGGAGCTAGAGAAGGAGTTTGAGAAATAGCATGGACACATACAACAGTAGATTTGAAAATTAAAATACTTCATATTTACATTAACTATTATGTGCAGCCATCAATCAGCAATTATAAAAATTATAATGCTTCGCTCGTAAAAGTTATGAGTGTGCTTTGTCGCCAAAGAGAAATCGATGATCCCATCTTTTAACTGTGCTGACATCAAGAGCACCAACTTTGTAAACGTTCAACACACGAAAATGAATGTTTATCAGTCCAATTTCTTCTGCGTGAAGAGATGCAATGACTTCTATGTATTTCTGAGACAGAGGCGTCTATTTCTTAGAATTTCACATCGTGAATATCTGCAACAGTAAAGAAAACATTCAGGGCATAACTGTATAAGTTCATCTATCATAATAATGCAATTTTCAACCCCCTTTGATTAATTCTGTCCAAATGTGCACATCCCCCGTATATTTTATTCCTTTAAAATTAATATTAAATCTAGCTACACCTGTGGAAATTCCACAGGGGACTGATTTTTATGTAATATATTGATGTTGGTATTCTTTACATGTTCAGCATAAATGCAGACGTTCTGTATATTATTGTAGCTATTTTGTTAAAACTGCAAAAGTATTTATTCAAGCTAGAAGGGACGCTCCGCGTAGCCAGATGGTAAAATACACTTAAATATGATATTTTAATTCGTTGCAGATTTCAGAGTTAATGTTCAATCGATTTTTATATAAAATAAAGTTGCGATTTTAAAAATACCAAAAATATAAATCTATATGAGTTGTGTTCTATCAGTTTTAATCGAAATCGAATCCCGCGCCTATATATATATATATATATATATATATATATATATATATATATATATATATATATATATATATATATATATATATATATAACTTTAGTTCCTTCAGCTCTAATCGAAACCAAAACTTATGATGTATTCATGATAAAAGTATTTATAAAAAAAATAGATTATTAAAGTGCCATCAGGTAAAATCGAAACCGAAACCAAGACTTTGGAAGAATGCTTGATAAAATTATTTAATAAAACAAATTATTGGAGTGCCATAAGATATAATGGAACCCGAAACCAAAACTCGTGAAGAATTCTTGGCAAAATCCTTTATAAAAAAATAGATAACTTAAGTGCCATCAGCTATACTCGAAGCCGAAACCAAAATTATGAAGAATTCTTAATAAAATTATTTATCAAAACTATATGACTAAAGTGTCATAAGATATAATCCAATTTGAAACTAAAACTTATGAAGAATTCTTCGTAACAGTATTTTTTTTATTCAATTTTCACCCCAAACAAGGCACAGTGCCACTTTGAAACAGGGGGCTACTATTAGGGACTTAATTAGCGGGTCATTATGAAGGGAGAAGAGTAGAAAGATGTTTGTTAACATTACACTTGAACTTTTGCATATCATTGCAGTTGGGAAAGCAGAATCCCGGAAGGGTTCCAAAGACCCGCAGTTCTGGGGAAGAAACTATTGGAGTAAAAGGCTTTCTTGCACCTAGGGATCTCTACTGTAAAGGGATGAGACTTAGTAGCTTGTCGGGTTTGTTGGGGGTAGTTACGTCGGGGAGGTACAAGTGTTTGCAGTTCGTCAGAGCATTCACCATTAAAGTATTTGAAGAACAGGCAGAGGGATGCAACATCTCGATGATGGGGCAGAGGTTGAAGCCTAGATGACAGTTCAGGACCTATCAGGTTGGCCAATTTACTTTTGAACCCTGTTAGGAGCGAGAGACAAGAAGCAGATGCACCAGCCCAGATGTGACAACAGTACTCCATACATGGGCGAATGGTTACCTGTCAGGCGTAAGTAGTTTTCTAACACGGTAGAGGGAGCCAACCTTCCTTGCAGCAGCCTTGGCAATGCTCTCAATGTATCTATTCCAGTTCATATTCCCTGTAAACGTTAGGCCGAGGAGTTTAAAAGAAGTACTTTCAGGCAATGTGTTCTTGTTTATTGCTATTGGTGGTAGAGAAGGTATCTTGTAGTTATTGAAGGAAACAAGCTTAGTCTAAGCAGCATTGAATGTGACCAACCATTTTTGTCCCCATTCCACTATGGATTGGAGGTCATCCTCTAGTGTTTCTGTCATTTCCTTGGATATGTGTTCATTTGTTTTCCCCTCATATTTGTTATAGAGAGTGGTGTCATCGGCAAATATACCCATCACCGAAACAATTTTATCAGGGAGGTCGTTTATGAATATCAGGAATAATAGAGGACCAAGGATAGACCCCTGAGGTACTCTCGCATTTATGTCATATTTTTGGATGTACGTCTGTCGAGGACAACTTTGATTTTTATATTACTTAAGAAGGATTTAATTACATTATGAATTCTTCCAGTGATTCCATATGATCTAATTTTCCTTAGAAGACCATCGTGCCATACCCTGTCAAAAGCCTTAGATATATCAAGGGCCACCGCTGTACCCTCCCCTGTTTTATTCAATGAACGGTATATACGTTCAGAAACTACAGTTAAGATATCTACTGTTGAACGGGCTTGCCTGAATCCATATTGTTTGTCAGTCAGGAGTTTAGCAGCTGTTAGGTGCTGGACTAGGGCTTGATTTACTAAGGACTAACATATTTTGGCGAAAAGCGGGAGGAGGCTAATGGGGTGATAATTTAGTGGATCAGTTCTTTCACCAGAATTCTTGAAGACTGGTACCACAGAGGCGGTTTTCAAGCAGTCGAGAAAACAAGATTCGTTAAGGCATTTATTGTAAAGTTTGGAGAGAACTGGAGCAACCTCGGCAGAGCATTTTTTTAATAGCACAGCCGGGATGAGATCTGGTCCACATGCTTTTGAGGTGTCTAGGTTTTTTTATAATAGCATGTACCTGAGAAGCGGTGATTTTCAAATCGTCAAGTGTGGCGTCTGTTCGCAGAGGAAAATCAGGGACTGGGTGGTGTACCGAGTTCAGTGTGGAGTTTGAGGCAAACCGACTGGCAAGCAGATTAGCCTTGTCAGTTGCCGTGCAAGCAACCTCATGACTGTTTGTTAGTGGGGGAATAGTTGACTGTCCATTATTAACAACGCTGCTGTAGATTTTCCAAAAATCCCGGGTTCCTAATTTCTGTGCTTCGATGCGCTTTCTGGTGGTTTCAGAGTAATCTGTCTTAGCTGTCTCTATCACTCTCTTACAATTATTTCTAGCTCCTATAAACTTCGGTTTATTTGAGCTGGACTTATGTCGGTTGAATCTGCGGAACGCATGCTGCCTTTGGCAAATGGCAGCTGCACAAGCAGAAGTAAACCATTGGGGAGAGTGGGGTTTGCTATAGAATTTCCGTGCGGGAACATGTGCTTCAATAGCAGTTTTGAACCATTCAGTTGTCTCATTTGCACACTGTTCCGCTGGAAGAGTAAATATATTTTGACATGGGGCATCTCTGATGAGCTCCCTGATGGCTTCCCTATCAGCCTTTTTGTAATACCTCGTTGTTTTGAGTAGTGGGTCTTCAGTTTTAGGGCGGGAATTTAGGCTGATTTCTACCATTATCACAGCGTGATCAGCATTCCCCAGTGGGCTGTGGGCATTTGTTGTACAGTCATTGGGAACCGTTGTGAGAAAGAGATCTAGAAGTGAGGCATGTTGATCTTGCTGGTCTGGGAAACGTGTCGGAAATGTAACCAACTGAGATAGGGAATGGGATATAGAGAAGCTATGTGTTGCGCTACCAGCTACGTCTGTGTGATTTGAGAATTCTAGCCAGTTACTGTGGTGGACATTGAAGTCCCCAAATACATGTATTTGTGCGCTAGTATCGAGGGAGAGTGCTATATCTATGCTGTCTGAGACTTTGTTTATTAGGGTACAGTCTTGGTATGAGAGAGAGCGGTAGAGAAAATAAAGTAGCTAATATTGTGTTGCATATTTAGTCTGAAGCACATAAAGGCCTGGCCCTCTGGTTCTAGTTCTATTTCTCTAGTTAGGGGGAGGGTGTTTCGAATATAGACTCCAAGTCCATGTATATATCTGTCCGAGTCCTTACGGTAGAGTGGGAGATAACCAGGCATGTTAAAGTGGGTAGAGGGAATGGAAGAGTGAAGGTTAGTTTCACTTAATGCTAAGATATCCGGGGTGTTTACAAGGAGAAATGACTCAACATCATCTTAGTTCTAAGCCCGCGGATATTAGTAAATGCAAGCCTCAAGGGAGGAGGCAGGTGGGTTTTCTTTGAGTTTGGTTCTGGTTTAAACGTAACTTTTGCTTGAGCAGTCATTTCATTTTATTTTATTTAAAAGTTTCAGTTAGGCTGGGTGAGTGCACAAGTAGTTGTGCAGAATACCAGACATGCAATACAAGTAGACCATCAGCTGTCCTCACCCACAGGATTGTGGCCTCAGGAAAGCCCACCGGGAATGAGTGCAGGGTCCCTTTCCATGCGCGACATGGCACTACAAACATCCCGATATTTTACAACTGTTGATGGAGCAGCCGCTCTAAGCGCTACCAAAGAGTTAGGGCACCTGTACTATCAGTCGGAAACAGCAGCCAGGAACTGTCAATCCGGTACCCTCAATCCATTAGGCAAAGCCAGCCCAGTCCAACTGCACCGACATATATGGCACTGAAGCACCCCACTGTGTCCAGTTTAGGGGGATGGGATGTGGCGGGAGAGGGGAAAAGCGGCGTTCATTGCCCTAGTCAGGAAACAAGGTCAACCACTGGGTGATTCAGACGAGTCCCTGTGATAGTACCTCTACGCCTGGCCAATAGGCAAAGAAGGAGTATGAAAGCCGGGCAATAGTCAGTCTATCTCCTTAAGCAGTTTAGGTTTGCCAACCGGTGATTTGTTTGAGTCACCAGCTCTAGGAAGGTTGTCGTCCAGGACTGAAGAGGCCTCCCTCCCCTAGGTTTAGTTTCAGAGTTTTCCTTCTCCTAGACGGATGACCTGGGAAGACCTACGGGTCTATCAGCTCCGAGGGGGTTCGCCCCGCGCCTGGGTCCTAATCCAGGTATTTCTGCGACCCCGCATGAGTAGTTAATATTTATTCATTATTTATTACAAGACATGGAAGTTAATATTTATTAATTATTTATTACAAGACATGGAAGTTAATATTTATTAATTATTTATTACAAGACATGGACGTACATAAAAATTAAACGACCCGGATGTAAGCGTCACGCAGAAGAAAACAGACGCGCTATCGTATTAATATATAGATGATTATGTTCAAATGTAATAGCACCAGGATTTTATAAGCGATGTTTCCAGCATAAATCTAAAGAAATGTATGAATAAAAATGAATATAATACAAGAAAAATGCAATTATATGATTGTTTTTTTATTGTCTGGTGGAAAAAGTTCGATAGAGAAAAGAAAAACTCATAAGAGATAGACTATTGCCAATGCTATATGAATATATTTGTCTGTGTCTGTTATTTTGGTATTTTTCTTATCTGTTTGTTCAAGCGTGGGATTGGGACATCCTCCCAGATGCCAAACATCCGCGCCCTATATTATATATTATAACCGAAAGATCTTTTTAATATTCTGAGCGTTACTTTGTGTTCAATTATTTTAATCCCTCTTACACTTGTTTCACCGGGTATATTTTCATTGCTCTTTTTGATTTTTTTTTTTCATGAGCCAGGTTATTTTCTGTAATTATTAGATTGCTAGAGATCTTCATACTATTACAGCTTCTTTTTCATGCCATACATAAGACCTTGCAATTTCGTTATCTTTCCCTTCTCAGCTCTGTTTAATCCGGCAGCATTTGGAAGACAAACTTCTACTGAGGTTGCTTCTTTCTCCGTCTTGCCCCATATTACTATGCCCGGTTTTATAGCTCCGTTTCTATGTGCATAACCGTAGTTATTGCATGGTCCTAGCAGTTTGTGTATGACGTATTTCCAGATATTATATGTGATGAATTCTGTGCGTGCATGTGTATTATATTATAGGTGGTATGATATAAAAAAATATAACGTCCAGGCATGTGTTAGGTTTCTTCCGTTACAAGTCAAAGTTTTTACAACATCAATATTATACATACGATTTATTATATATTTTAATGTATTAAAACAATGGTAATTTATTTCAGTACTCAGTAGTTATATTGTAGAAAAGTGTTTACACTATATAATTTCAAAACCTCCCTCCGCAATATACCGGTGAACAAAGTGCAAGAAAGATTCAAACAATCAATATAGATTACAAGAGATCAGAAAAAAAAACAAAAAAAAACATTGGTACTGTCGCGTCTAAATCCTACAGAAAACGGAGATCAATCTATGCGCTACGCACACAGACACACTATATATATATATATATATATATATATATATATATATATATATATATATATATATATAAAATAAAATAAAAATTACAGTTAAATTTACCAAAATGATCCAAGACGGTAAAATTAAAGTATAATATAAATATTAAAGAATTAATATTTATAGTTATCTCAGCCAGATGTAAAAGCTCGATAAAACCAAATAGGAGATAGAGCTTATATATATATATATATATATATATATATATATATATATATATATATATATATATATATATATATATTGGTATAGACGCGTTTCCCTTTAAGACAGGCACCGAAAAGATTAAAACGCATATTTCTGGAATAGTATTTCTGAGATACGCATCGCTAAAAAATGTCGGAAATTCTCAAGGGAGACAACTAAATACATTTCCGGTTTCCACATTTTTTTTATGTTAAGCTTTCGCACCAATTGATCGCATTTCGTTTTAGTTTTAGTTAGAGTTTGTATCGGAATATTTATATTTAAGATGCAACTCTAGAGAACATCTGTGTCTACTTTAATTTGTTGTTTGTTATTGAAATTTCGAAATAATTAAAGCACTGTTTTTTCTTTTTTTTTAGGTGTTAAATTGTAGATTTTATCTAATAAAACACGCAACGATTAAATATGTGCTTCGTGTTTTAACCGTTTTTTTCCGTAAACAAATACCCACGGCTTATTTAAGATGACTTCTTCAGTACTCAACGTAGTGTAAAGGTAATTTATAGAAATGTTTAGAATAAAACTAAAATTCCAAAAGCAATGAATGCAAAAATAGAATATGACGTAGTGAGGAAAAAAAAATAAGAAGGAATGTGTGTATTTCTGTGAACTCCTAAGATTTTGTATGCGATAGCCAACACACGGACACAAAACAGCGCGAGATGAGAAGTTGCTGCGTATCCATGCGGACGTTATGTTTAGAAGTGTAATGAAGAAACTCAACTCTATTGGCTGTATTAACTTCCTGTACAAGCGAGTGTGTGCCTTTAACGCAGTGTGTATGTGTGTGCATCACTCTATATCTTTTCGTTTCTCTCTCTGTCACACTTGTTGTAGAACTCTACGCTTTACATCTCCCTATTTCTATCTATTTGTCTTTCTCTCTCTATCTCATTGTTCTTTCCTTTTGTTTAAACCTCTTTCTATTACCCTCTCTATCTCGTTCTCTCTCTCTCTCTCTCTCTCTCTCTCTCTCTCTCTCTCTATCCATGTGTGCGTGTGTCTGTGCGTAGTAAACGTAAGTGTTTACTGTTGTTTTGATTTTAAATAAAATAAGTTAGTAGAATGACAAAGAAATCGTACCATACTTCAACGGCATTAAAATTTAAAACTAATGATATATTTTCTTATAAATAGTATACGATCGATATTTAATTGGCTTAGTGTGTGTATATATATATATGTATATATATATGTATATACATATATATATACATACATATATATATAGATGTAAATAAAATTTACACATGCATATTAATATGTACATGTATATATGTATATATATATATATATGCATATATATACTTGCATGATATATATGTATATATATGTAGCATATGAATATTTGTATATGGATATTTGCTGTAGAATGATATGTATATATATATATGTATATATATATATATATATATATATATATATATATATATATATATATATATATATATATATATATATATATATATATATCATTCTACAGCAATATGGTAGTCCGTATACGAGCAGTTATAAAGGTGTCATTCAAGGTGAGAACAGACACAAAGCAAGGTTTTGTAATGACTCCTGTATGAGTCCTGTTTCTTTCATTGATGCTTAAACGTGCTTTTCAGGAAACATGCAAGGTGTTCAATTTGAATTTGAACACGTGGTTTACTTTTTAATCAACGGCCTTCACTTTCATTTTGTTGCGCTTGTGTCCATATACTGTGACAAAGCATAAGCTATATTTGATAGACCTGCTAATGCAGCAAAAGCAATTGGATTAACAAGAAATATAAAACAGACAAAGATCATATTCCAGTCAAAGCTTACGCATAGCATAATAAGAGTGAAGATCACAAAGTCTGCTTAAGAGCAAATATAATATTAACTTTACTTTCTTATAGAATTTACGCAGAACATGTAAATAAAAAATACTGAAATAGGAATATTTACATTACCAACGATTGCCATAACAAATAACACCCCATCTGAGAGCTCATCATTAAAATTGTTCGGATTGCAATACACAGACAACATTAATTGGTAGCAATACATTGAGAATCTTGCCAAGGCTGCTGCAAAGGCAATAGGGTCTCTCTACAGTTATAGAGTACATTATATGTTTACAAAGCTTCAGTACGCCTATGTATGGAGTATTGTTGCCACATCTGAACTGGTGTGTATACCTCCAGTCCCTCAATCTTAGACACAGTTTAAAAAAAAAAACCAAGACGTATTTAGTATCGCACTCTCGATCTAGCTCTCAATGTTGCATCCCTATGTCTGTTTTGCAACTACTTTAATGGAAGTTGTTCTGATGAAAGCATAGTATTTGTGCCCCCTTTACGTATATACCCCCGAATTACACGAAAGATCCCATCCCTTCAATAATGAAGTGCCTAGATGCCGAAAACCCTCCTACTGTAAAATATTTTTCCCATTAGACTACTAGAGTTTGGAATCCCCTCTCTGTTTCCTGTTTCTCTTACTGCCTGAACTTGCAGACGTTTTAGTGTAATATGAACACACATCTCGCTGCTCAAATCCAGATATGCTTTTATTAGACATGATCCCCAATTCTTTGCTAAGTTGAAGTATTCCCTATTCGTGTGTAAAAATGAAGGGGGGCAATTAAAGAGAGAAAGAGAAAAATATTACACACATATATTGGAATCTGGAAATCAAACTAAATTTAAAATTGAGTATGATTCAAAATACGGTAATGTGATTCAACGCAAAAAAAAAATACCTGGGCTATCATCTCCTGCTCCCCTAGTATTTAATGTGTTCAATGCAACACATTTGTTTATTTTTAAGTACAAGAACCCAAGTTTTCCCAACTGAGCAAACTTGAGTCCTTGTACCGGAAAACTATCTAGTAAATAAAACATTGTTTAGTAAATTGTTATTTTTTTTGCATAATATTTATTTATTTGCATTTCCATACACCAAACATGGATATAAATATCACTGAAACATGCGATGGGGCATAAGCTTTATTTGTGTACCTTACTTGCCTGGGTGGGTTGTCGGTAGGCTGAGATAAACCGCGTCACACACCCACACACCCAATCACACACACAGTGTAAATCGAACTTACTAAGGGAGATAATAACTTCCGGTGATCACCGGAAAAATATACAATAAATAAAACGTTGTTTAGTAAATCGTTATTTTTTTGCATTTTTTGGATTTTATTATTATTATTTTTTTTGCGTTTCTATACACCAAACATGGATGCCATTTAAACATCCACTGGGTTATACGCTTCATTTCGGTACCTTTCTTGACTGTAGGTTGAGATAAACCGCATCACACACACAGACAACATTAGGAAAATTTATAATAATATAAGCTCATATAGAAAGTTTATTCTATGAACGAAAACGTTGAATATGTTACTATTACTCTAACGACGTTGTTTTGTGTTATATTTTTAAAAAATAGTTTTATTTATCTTACATTTTGATTCAGTATTAAGTCTTATAATTTTAATTGGTCGTTTCTCTAGATTAACATTTAGCTTCTATATGATATACGTAGATATCTAAGTATTCAACTACAATTTTGTTTCGTTTCGAAACGTAGAGTTATTAAAAACGATTAATGTTACTTTCCTTAATTCATTATATATATGCCAAAGCATATTTCTAATTGTATTTCTTTGGTCTGCGAGTATTCCATTAAAGTATACATTTAGTCGTAAGTAGTATTAAAGTGTGCTATATCTTAAGGTAAGATACAATAAAGGTTTACTGTTCCTCGAATAAGACAGAGTATAGCCGTGTGAAATGGTTTTATTTGACCTTCAAATGCTATGCTGTTTTTGCATATTTGCTCACGGTTTCTTTGTACTCTGAAGTATCATCATGTAAGGCGTTTTTTAAACAAATCTGTTTACAAAGGGACGTAACACATTATACGGTTAGGTCTTATATGTAGTTCAGGCTCCTGTAATGTAGGAAATTGTCTTTTTATGAGTTTATCTTATTACTACTGAATTAACTGATTTTGCATATCTGAATTGAAATAACCCCGATCTCTGAAGCGTACTATAATATTTACAGCTTGAAAGTCCAATAAATCGAACAAAAATAAATTGTTCTTTTACAACAACAAGATGCAAATTGTGTGTTTTTCTTATTAAGGAAACACTATGCGTTACGTAGCTTTCAATCATGATGTGCATTAGACAAATACACATAATAAACTAGCTATTTAGGTAATGTTTGAAAATATAGATCACCTACAAACTTAGAGTTATTTTTGTTTTGCTTTGTTTTTAATTGTCTTTTAACCCAAGCAATGCACAGTGCCACTTTGATGTAAGGGGCTACTATCTTGGACATTATTTGCAAAGGTACTATATAGGAAGTTAAGCAGAAAGATGTCTGTTTACATAACACTTGAAATTCTGATGTCGGTACAGTCAGAAAAGCCGTAACCCGGAAGAAAATTAAAATAAAAAAGTTTAGCAGTCGTAGGAAAGAAACTATCAAAATAGAAGTTTTTATTGGCATGAAGGGATCTCTACTGTCAAGGGGTGGGATTTTGCTGCTTGACTGGTTTGCCGAGGGTATTTACGTCGAGGGGTTCCAGTGATTTTTAGTTCCTCGGAGCACCTACCATTAAAATACTTTTAAAGCAGACAGAGAAATGCAACATTTGGTCGATGGAAGAAAGATTGAAGCCTAGCTGACAGTACGGGAACTATTAGTTTGGTGCCTCTCTTTTAACACCTGTCTAATCATGAGAGACAACTAAGAGATGTACCATCCTAAATATGGCAACAATACTCCACACATGGGAAAATAGTGGTCTTGTAGAGGTACAGGATACTTTCAGACATAAATATATTTACATCATGATACAAAGGTCCATCTTTTTTTTTTCAGCAGTATAAGTGTTACTTACATAAAGTTATCTGCGAGATGTTTGTAAAATGAAACTTCTATTTCGCGTCTTTTATAAATTATCGACAAATCTCATGTATTTGTTATCTTACGTAAAGTAAATTATTTGTATACAAATAATCTGTTCTAACTTCATTATTATAAAAGATTTTGTTTTAGATGATCGTGTCATGTGTGTGAAGAAAACTAACGTTTAAAAAATAATTTTCTTTTTGATAGTTTCATTATTAAAACATAATCTGTACTTCCCTTTCTTTTTTTTATTGTTCCAGTGCCGGGGTTGGGCGTACAGGTACTTACATCGCAATAGACGCTCAGCTAGAGCAAGCCCGCGAAGAAGGAATTGTTGATGTGCATAACTTTGTTCAACTTATGAGAACACAGAGGGTCAATATGGTACAGACACTGGTAAGTACTTGTCATCATAACGACTTTATGCATATCTAATTAATTGATTTAATTTATGTTCACCGTACTATAACAAGCAGCCAACAATTTTCAAGAAAGGAATTGTCAATCAACATATGTAATAATGCATATTTGCTGCGTATGTCGTGCGCACTTTTTTACGTGAAAAAAATACCGAGTATGCATTTATTTAAAACACTTCGGAAAATACCGAGTATTCATTTGTTTAAAAAAACTGTTACCCCTGGTAATATTATTGTGACAGTCTTATATATATATATATATATATATATATATATATATATATATATATATATATATATATATATATATTATATATATATATATATATATATATATATATATACAAATATGCAATAAGCAAATATGAGCATGAAAAGTAATATGGTTAAGGTTAAACATGATATAGTAAAAGACTAGTAGTCAAAACTGAAAAAGAAAAGGACAAAATATATGATAAATTTATAATTGAAAATATTACAGCATAAAAAATTGATTATGTAATGTTGTAAATTGAATTGAAAACACAAATTCTCAATTCTGCAATACATTAAGTTAAACATTTTTTTATATTTTTTATTAGAATATTTTGTCTTTATCTTATCCTGTTTGAAAAACTAGTCCTTACTTTTCTATGTTTAAGCTTAACTATATTATTTTTCATGTTCGAATTTTTCTATTGTCGTCCATGATTTTTCCAGACTTACAATAAATTCTCTTTTTCTTTGCTTAATTTCAGTCTTATATATTTACTCCCATAAACAAATATGTAATAACAATCTAGTCACTCGTTTGCTTTCAATACAATGCCCCACAAATATCTCCCTTCATGGTTTCATTCCGTATGTTTCACCTGTTACTTTTTTTTTGGAATAAGTAGAAATAGTAGTCACTGAAGCGCCATGGTTACTATGGTAATCAATCATAACAAGGGCCTCCCACCTCCTTAGGTATTTTTAGGATTTGGGACACCAGAAAATTTATCATAACATTTGTTTTACTCAACGAAAATTAAAATAATTAGTTGTTCACAATATAGCTGAGAAAGTTATCTATAAACTGTAATAATTGTTTGAAATTTGGTCCAAAAATGAGTGAGATTTGAAGATTTAAAGCAGTTTTAAATGACTAAAACTGCTACTAAACCATGTATTATACACACACACACACACACATATATATATATATATATATATATATATATATATATAACCACTCTGATAAGGCGTAGACGACGAAACACGTGCTAGTTTACAATTGTATTTAAAAATAATTTATAAACTCATTTCGTTTTCGACGCACGAGTATCTAAGAGTGTAATGATTCATTTGTTCGTTTGCATGTTTATATCGAAGATGACACCTGATGTCCGGCTAGTGATTTGCAAACAAGACCACAAGCCGGCTATGAGCGATGTCAGTCGGACATGGTTCGTATTTGTTCAGCACGTATTATTATCCTTAATAGTTATTTCTCTTTGTTGATATGATTGCGTCAAAAGTATTTACTTTCGCAAAGAACGCGCCTCCGAATTTTATTTTTATTTTTCGATGGCCTTTTTTAAAATCTGAAACTTGGACTCTCTACCGGTAAATAGATAAAACACGATGCACCCATTTTATATGTGTCTACACACTTAAAGATACAGTTCCATGCTATGAACTTTTTGAAAAAAATAAAAACATAATATGTTCGGTATCAAAACGTTCTTTATACAATAAAAGCTTACATAGTTTAGACACGCTGTCAGGATGATTGACGATCAAATAGCAATGATTCTAATGTATAGTGATCTTTCGAAAAGGGGTTGACGAAGCCTTCTTTTGATACAAGAGCAAACTTAAATACAATCTTTCCGCTCTCTATATTGTTATTAGATCAATTGAGTGAAATGTAATAAGTCTTCAGACGTACGTCTCCACCGTACTGTATATCGATACTCTATGGCTGACTGGGATAGCTTCCGTATATTCATATCTGACCTACCTCTGCATTCCATGTTTAAAAAGGGTATGCCCTCTATAGTATCAGACCTTACCGAATGGTTAATTGTAGGTATAGACCGATTCGTACCATCCAAAAAATCCCAACAGAACCTAACAGCCAGGCATGGTTCTCCCCTGAATGTGCTGCTGCCATCGAGCACAGAAATAACTTTTTCCATAGCTACTAACGTAATAGATGTACTGAGACTAAAGCTGCTTTCAGGACTGCCAGCAACCACTGTAAAAGAGTAATAAAAAATGCAAGAGAGCTATATGCTCAGTCCGTCAAATGCAAAGTAGCTAAGCAGCGGCTTGGTTCCTACCAGTTCTGGCAAATAGCAAACAGGATCTTGACTAGAAGCGTGCATTCTATCACCAATGGACCTGAGGTCATCTCGTCAGCATCAGACAAGGCAAAACTATTTGTAAAGAACTTTGCAGGTAATTCTATCCCGTTCGACAAAAGCCCCCCCCCCCCGTATTTCCTCCTATAACAGACAACACGCTATGCAACAAAGAAATATCGGTGCGTGAGGTCGCCAAGCTAATCAAGAACCTTAACTCCACTAAAGCAACTGACCCTGACGGCATTACAGTGATAGTGCTGAAAACACTCCAACCAGAACTTGCCCCCATACTTACAACACTGTTTAAGCGTTGCCTTAAGAGAAGTGCTTTCAAAACCCTTGACCACCTCATCAGTATACCCTGTATTTAAGAATTCAGGTGAAAAGGCATCTCCCTCTCAATGCAGACCAACAAGTCTCATGTGTGGCATGAGTAAGCTGTTGGAATCAATATTAAATAAAGAAGTAGTCAACCACCTCCACAGAAACAACCTTCTTAGTGACATGCAATATGGTTGCCGCCCTGCAAGATCTACAGCAGATGTGCTAATGGTTATATCTCATAGGATTAGTGAATCCCTTGACAAAGCCTTCCTTTCTAGGGCAATTGCACTTGACATATCAAAGGCCTTCGATTAGGTATGACATAATGGCCTACTTCACAAGACTTCCAGCTACGGTATCACTGGAAATATTTTCTCAATCATTAAATCATTTCTCTCCGATGGTTAATAAGAGTAATTGTTGATGGGCAGAAATCAGAAGCCCACAGTATTATTGCTGGAGTCACCCAGGGGGCCTTCTGAGCCCAACTCTCTTCTTGATCTACATCAATGATCTCCCAAAACACATACTTAAATCATTCGTTGACATCTATGCTGATGACACGACCATCTATGGCAACACATCAAAGGCCGTAAATCACAAAGTTCTCTCTTATTCGCTCTCCTCTGATCTTGAGCGCATGGTACAGTGGGGGAAGAGGTGTCTGGTAACTTTTTATGCATCCAACACCGAGCTTCTATCTTTACATCATCAACGCTCTGATCCCCATGTGACATCAATTGAAATGGACAGTTCTCATCTTGGGGAGGCTCCATGTTTTGACAAGCTTCTGGGTGTTACCTTTACTCCTGATCTGAAATGGAACACGTGCATCAGGTATGTTGCCAAGGATGCTGGGAAAATGGTGGGATCCTTCTACCGCTCCAGAAGATATCTCACCACTGATGCAGTTCTTTATCTGTATAAAAGCCAAGTTCGTCCAAGGATGGGGTACTGCTGCCACATCTGGGCAAGAGCTGCTAAAAACAGCCTATCCTGCCTTGACAGAGTACAAAGTCTTATTCGTGTTTTAGTGGGGGGATGCCCTTTTCGCTTACTTGCAACCTCTCTCCCACAGAAGAGACGTTGCAAGCCTGTCTTTGTTTTATCGTTATTTCCATGGCAAAGTGCTCGTCCCCCCTCTCCAATTTTCACGAGAAACACCCGTCTGGCTGAAACTACTGTCAATAATTTTCCTCTTTATGTGTGCCTAAATCCAAATGTACATTCCATGAGCAGAGCTTATTTCTTTTTCGACTGTGGAACTCTCTTCCGTTTGCCTGTTTCCCACCTGACTACAACTTGGATGTCTTCAGGTCAAACATAAACGAATTCCTGACAATCCACCACCTTAAGCAAGACACTATCAAATCTCCAATACTAATGATTACTACAATACTATCTCATTGATTAATGTAAACGCAATAATCCTTATCCCTAAGTAGCCTCCGGGCTTTGATAAGTGGTGACCCCCATGTAATATATATATATATATATATATATATATATATATATATATATATATATATATATATATATATATGTGTGTGTGAGAGAGTATAGATATGCATATATATACATATGTGTATATTAGTTTATGTATAAGCACAATATTTTATGTAAATATTTTCAGTATTTACAGATCTCGATACAAAAGTAATGCTGAATTGTAAGTTTAAAGATATATATCTGCATTCAGCTAGACAAAATTTTCCGTGTTTCACGATCGTGAGGATTCGTCAGGCTAATGCCATATATATTTTAAAGACTTTATATATATATATATATATATATATATATATATATATATATATATATACTCCATAGAAGAGACGATGCTAGCCTCTTTCTGTTCTATAATTATTTTCGGTATATTCTCCTCTCACAAAAAGTCTAAAAACACACACACTCCTAGCTACAATCAGTCCCGACAATTTCCCCACTCTCTGTCTCTCCCTAAATCTAAACGTGGATTCCACAAGCTACTTTCCCAGAACTGTCAGCTAGAACTCTGTTCCATTTGTCTAATTTCCAACTTATTACAATATGGATGTATTCGAGTCCAATATAAACAAGTTAACAAGTTCTTGCTAAGCCATCGCCTTTAAATAATAAAATTATCCTAAATTCTATGGTAAATACACTGTTGTCCAGATGACTTCCATACACTCATTTACCCTTCTTCGAGGTTAGTATTCAGGCTTTGATAACAGAGAGTGTGTGTTTGTGTGTGTGTGTGTGTGTGAGAGAGAGAGAGAGAGAGAGAGAGAGAGAGAGAGAGAGAGAGAGAATCGGCTTTTTGAAGAAGTCACGCATGCAGACGATGCGCTTGGCGGATTAGATTTTGTCGAGGATGCTGCCTTCCTTACCCTAACATGGATTAGAAATATCCTCACAGCCCTTGAGTGTAAAAAAAAAACAGTGAGACAGGATTAAAAACACTTGGACTCTTGATATTTTTCAATACTCTCTTCCTTTCTACAAGATCGTTCTCTTGCTGCTTCTTTGAAAAGTTCAACGTATAACAGAAACGAAATATTAAAGGATAAGAATAGTTTATTATGATTAAAAAGGAATACACCAGAGTATATTCGTATATAGTAGGTGCATATATATATATATATATATATATATATATATATATATATATATATATATATACTAGCATTTCAGCCCAGCGTTGCTTGGGCCTGGGTGTGTGGATGTGTATGTTGAGTAAAAAAAAAACGTGGTAGTCGGAAGGCAGGCTTGAACCCGTACCGCAAAGGAGGAAAAGAACGGGGTAAAACCTAACGTTTATGCTTTTATGACCACCGCCAAACCGGAAGCGACATTTTTTAAAATTAAGGCTAGACAATCTAAAGGAGCGGATAACTTTCAAAAATATCGGCGAAAAAAGTGACCCCCCCCCTTGTAGAAAAGTGCCTAGTTGAAGGGAAGATATTAATGTTTTTAGGCAATTCTTCGATATTTGTCGTATGAAAAGTCGAATTTCAAAACGATACTAATCTTGGTAAAGTCCGTCTACGGTATTGAAAATTTAAGACAAACATGCAAACAGACATACATACATATATTTATACATTGGTAACTAAACATTTTCGACCGAAACTGATGCAAAAAGCTTGCCCTATCTCTGAATACCCTTTATGTAAAATTTTAAATATTTAGACCAGAAATTGTCTGAGTAATTTGGAAGAGACCGCAGGGGTCAATTTTTTTAACTTTGACCCATATTATGACCCTTAAAATGTAATGTTTTGTGCTCAAATCAAGTTATTAATTTAGATCCATGTCCAAGGAAGCTATATCTAAACTTTCAAGTGCGTAGACCCACAATTGTCGGAGGATTTTGGTAGAGTTGTCAAAGGTCAAATCGTTGAACTTTTACCCCTTTATCGCCAAATTTATGGGCAAGAACCGTTCACATCGATTTTTCTCAATCTCAGTACCCTCTATATAAAATTCTGAATCTGTAGACTAAAAATTGACAGAGTTATTGCGTAGGTAAATGTACACAGACACACAAATACGTTCACTTTTATATATATAGATATGTAAATGTTATAGGAACATTTGTTATTATGAGTTTCCCTACTGTTTACCCTGCAGTGTACATTTTTTACTTGTAGCACCAAACTAAAATAGGGTAAAGGAAAAACAACGGTTAAGGAAAATTATGCACAAAGGGAGATTACTCTTGAAATATTTTTGTTGTTGTTTTAAGTTCACCTTCGAGATAACAATATTGTTTTTATCGTGATCTATTGTAATTCTTTTTTTTTTTTCATTGTTTGCCATGGCTGTAGATTGGGATGTTGTTTTTTTTTCATCGTTGTTTCTTTTGTATTTGACAATCTGACAGTAAACTCGTTTGATGTGGGGGTCTGGAGAAAGAATTCCTGACACGTGATCTGACACAAATCCGTCAATTTTGAAAGACAAGTCATTCCGCTTGCGTCAAGGGAAAGAAGGAGTGTGCGAGTTCAGAAAACACAAGTGCTTTTAAAACATAAAGTAAATAGAAAGTTTACAAAGAGGAAATGGGGAAAACAGGATATTTTTTTTTTACCTAAAGACGAAAGAAATAGCAATGACGTAACTAAACATAACGAAAGACAATGGAAGAAAGATGTACTATTTTATATTACTTGGGAAATTTGACAGAAGCCATAAAAAAAACGAAATAACTACACAAGAAAATGCATACATAGAAATTAGAATTTCACAAAAGCGTAATTAAAAAAATAAATGAATCAGTTAAGCGATAAAAGGCATTGCAGAAATATAAGACAGCAGGATGGAGTTGTACGGCATATCAGCCTCATTGGATTATTGGACAAGGAGAATAATTCCACATCGTAAAAATTTATTTTTGCATAAGAATAATAAGCTTAGAGGGAATATAAAGCTAGCAACTGAACGAAAATACTAGTAGAAAAACGTAAAAGTTGAACCGCACACTCATAACTCCTCGTGCAAACTTGTAGTAGTCCAATTATCTGAATGCGTTTATGCACACATTGAACATTCTGTTAAATGACTTCAAGATATTGCAGACGTATAATATTTATTAGATGTTAAATTTTAAGTTGAATAACTTGCTTGTCAAGACACGAACTAGCGACGTAGTTCGTCTGTAAATATCTTTATATCACGTATTTTTCCTCCTTTGTATAATAGTAATATAAATATTCATATTTCTGTTATCTGGAGCTGATAACTAATGGCCGTATAGTTTGAATGGGCGACTTTACATGAAAATCAAGTTTTAACAAAGAATGAACAAAACTATAAATATGCGTTGTAATTTTATTATTTTTTTACGGTTTCCATGAGGCAAAATTTCTTTATAAATACATACACACACACACAACCACACACACACCCACACACATATACACACACATATATATATATATATATATATATATATATATATATATATATATATATATATATATATATATATATATATATGAATGCGAATTTTTCTCTGTGTGTACGTGAGTTCGTCCTTATAGACTTCGACGCGGCTGAACAGATTTTCTTAAAATTTACAGAACTTTAGTGTATTAATCTAGGAGAGATATTGGTTAAGTTTTGTTTTAGATATGCATACCAAGCTCTCGTCGCCATACTCGCCATACTCATCACTGGCAATAATGTTAGCTGAAGAGACTTTGATATTGGTATCTAAAACGGTCCCTAATTATCAGGTTGTAAACTTTCTGTAAACAAAATATAAATAATACGCTCTTATTTTCGGATCTCTTATAAGTGAGCAGTCTGCTGGGTTTTTTTAAAACCAATACACACACACACACACACACACACACACATATATATATATATATATATATGTATATATATATTTATATATACATATATATTTGATGTTGGGGAAGGTATCAGCATCTATTAAATCAGATGAGGACGCCATTCACCTAGCGGCACGAGTAACACGAGTTGAATGTCTGTGAACAGTTGATGTCGATATAAATGATATTTGCACTAAATGTTGACGTCATCATTAAAACAGAAATAATAAAAAAACTGTGCACAAAGGATAATTTTACAAAAATGATTGATAGGAATTATGAGTTGACATATAGATACATCATATTTCGAACGACTCTGTAGATGCACGTTTCTATAACATACGTGAAAGAACATCTTCCAGGTGCAGAAGCATTTTGTAGTTCGGACAATTCATTAAATATTTATTATTTCATAGCTTAAGTCCAAAGAATGTACGCGTGTACTGTTACGTAGACATAAACGTACACACTTTTGGTTGGTATAAGCACCAGTAAAAGAAAGATGAACACTACGGTAAAAGTATGGCATGCTGAAACACTAAACAAAGAGTAAGAGGCCAGTCAGTTTATGAAGTAGAAAGGTAAATAAATAAAAGGAAGCGACAGATACATGAGCTTATTATATATATATATATATATATATATATATATATATATATATATATATATATATATATATAAGTGCGTTGAGGAAATGTGTGAAAAATATGTATAGAGCGATGAATACGAATGCACTGTATGAAAACAGAAATAAACTGAAAATAAAACGAACGGGGAAGAATAATTAATAGAGTAACGGATAACCGTAGGTATGAGAAAAACATAGGAGATAGAAAATGAAAGGAAGTTAGAGAGATGCGTAAAAATTTATGATAGACGAACGCGTTTGGCTGCAGAGTGAAATAACCTCCGGGAATCCGAAGACGCAGGAGAGAAGCTTCAGAAGTTGAACTATAACAAGCAATCATAACAATGATAAAAAGAAAACACACAAGATGCACATTTTTTCGAAAGCGGAACAAAATAAACGATAAGACGTAGGCTCAAACAAAGACGGATTAGAATTCATGAAAAAAAAATGTTATTTTTCAAGCAAACAAAAACAAATCAACAAGGATATGAATCAGGAATTTTTATTCAGAAGTTGCGTCCTATTAATCCGTTCGTCTTCTGATGTAAATCATTTTGTAAACTGAAACGTGACAAACTGACAAAGCTATCTAGAAAATTCCTCTTCAAACGTCAGGGATTTCTCCCTATTAAAGTATTATATCGAAAAGAAGTGTGACAGACCATTGTAAATAATATTTCTTAGTCCAGCTTGACAGCCAAGAAAAAAAATTATAATCAAAAGCAATGTTGACAGACGAACAAGAACGCTGTAACACTTTAAATCGTGACACACAAAAGGTAATACTTTTAGAGCATTCAGTGTGTTGCAAAGAAATGTGATTTCGACGCTGAAACAGAAACTGATGGACAGAGTCCTTACACCATTTTCTTGATGTAGTTTGTACCGAATGAACTATTCGATATTAATGTTTATTGGTGAACACTATATTTAAAAATAAAACATGGCGTGGTCGAGGAAATAGTATTTTACATCTAAGCATGCCACCTTGCCTGATTGATAAAAAAGTCCACCTATAGTGCTATTTTGACCCGTCCAATAAAGGAGGCGTGCATCGTTAATTAATTGCAACATTAATTGACATTTATACGTGACAGACCCAACTATCGACTCTCAAACACTCCTATACAAGAACGCATCTAGGATCTATAAGTTATATGAGATAAAATGAAAACAGTATAAAATAATGAATCGAAAAAGCTGATCGGGTTTTATAAGTTGGAACCGGAACAAAGCAAACGTTGAAGACGAATAAAGCAATAAAACAAACAAGGCAATAAAACAATATGAACGTTGAAGAATAAAGTTAAAGTGATTGACGTATGAAAAGGGAATAAATGAAGCAAAAGTTATAAAAATAAGTTTGGATTCAATTGTAGTCAGAGTCGATCCTTTTTCCCACCAAACAAAAGATGGAACCATCGAAAGAAACAACTCATGTCCGATTGCGACGATCGAAACCGACGAAAGAAAACAAATAATAGCAACCTGCATCGTGATTGTAGCTATTTCAATACTAGTTTATCTAGCCGGTATTACTCGTGCGACAAATTCTCCTAAGAAAATATCGTATATATCTCATATTAAAAAAGGCATTATGATGTCTATAAACCATAGATTTACATGATAGTTATCGTTGAGTTATACTATTTCGACTAGTTAAATACTAGTTAATGTAGCCGATATTATTTGAGTAAAAAAAAAAAAAAAAATTAGAAGTAAGTATTATGTTGGTGCAAAAATAATGTCGTTTATTTCAAATTCAATAAGTTATAACTCCTTTCATAATAAACCTTTTTTAGTAAAATAATCACTATTAGAATCGACACATTTTGACAAACGAGAAAAAAAATATCACACTAGCATAGAAATCCGCACTTCTGAAAGTGATGAAGTCACTGAAGGCCGATTCAACATCATCTCGGTGTTTGAACCATTTTTCGCGCAAGAAGATGTCGATATGCTTGAAAAACTGATAATCGGTGGGCGATAGTTCCAGTGAATATGACGGATGAGGCAATCTCGTGGCGCAATTTGTTCAACTTCTGCAGGGTAAGGTGACAACATACGGGCGGGCGTTGTCAAGGAGGAGAATTGATCCAATCATATTGACCAATCTCGGGCACATACGTTGGCGCTTCTGGTGCATTTCGTCAATTTGTCGACAGTACTTATCCATTCTAATCGTTTTGCCCGATCTAAGAATCCGAGATGGATGAGACCGACCGCAGGCAAGCAAAGCGTCACCATAACCTTTTTGGTGCAAATTCGGCTTTGGGAAGTGTTGTGGAGCTTCTCACACATCCAAACAATGTGCCGAACGTCGCCAGTTGTTGGAGAGGATCTACTTCTCATCACACGTCTCAATCCGGTGGTTTTTGTTGCACAGAACGAGCATAGAAGACACCTAAAAAAAACAATGTTTTTGAGTATCGTTCAATTCATGCGGCACCTATTCATCCAACTTTTTTGCGCTTCCCATTTGTTTTAAATGGGGAACGACTGTTGGGTGGTTTACTTCGCGTTCAACAGTAACTACTCCTCTAGTTTAGCGAGGATCGGCATCAATTAAGGCTTTCAAATGTACGTTATTAACCGCATTCGGTCGGCCACGACCGTCTTTCTCTTCAAGGTTCTTGTCACCATTGCGAAATTTCTTGAACCACTTTGAGACACGCTTTCGTTAGTGGTTCCTGGGACAAACGCATCATTTGTATCACGAGCTTTCTCAGCAGTTTTTCTGGCCTAATTTGAACTGGAACAAAAGAATTGTGCGGATTTGTATTTTGTCCATGCTGTCGAAAAACCTGGAAAAAAATGAATGCAAATATTGATAACGGAAACGAATTACATTATTCGATAATGCGGAAAACACGCTTCAAAATGATACACAACATGGCTATATACGTGAATGAATTAATTCAGAAATCATAACATATGTGAGAAAAACATATGAGGTATTGTTTTTGCACCAACCTAATATCATATGAATTTTATGTATTATTAAGATACGCAGTCAAACATTTATAACTGATACCAATGAAAACAGGAAAAACGTTCTCTCGTATACAAAACAAACAAATAAAAAAGAAAAATGAACCAAAACATTTTCCTCTTTGGGAAGTTCTTCATAAACCTCTTTCAGAATACCGTAAATACTTGCAGACATACATCTTAATGAAAGCTACATTCAGCTCATTTTAAATTTAAAAAAAAAACGTCATATTACTTCACGTAAGAGTAATACCAACACTTCAGAAAAATAGGTTACCTTGTCTTCGTAGTATGAAATAGCGTTTATGCTTTGAACGACGGTTCACGAAGACGACTTATGTGTTACAGCAATTATTTAACCAGAAATTCATGTCTATATTTTGGTTGAATTTGGATTTTAACAGTACAAATCTATAAAGAAAGTTTTGTGATATACACAAAACTTTCTTTATAGATTTGTACTGTTAAAATCCAAATTCAACCGCTTTTGCTGATGACGAGGCCAAAATATGACTATAAAAACGACCAAATTTAGACTGCAACAATATCAAGGAGAGTAGAATTTGCCACGCCTGTTTTCTTTTAAATCGCTGCTTATATGTGTGTAGTTACTTTTTTTCCGGGGAAATTGCAAGATATAATGCAATATACGCACCATTATTCATAAAGCATTGTCTATAAAAATGTAATCTTTGTAATGGGTGCCGCGTTTGATCACAATCGCCCTTTACTGATTGTAAGCGTTGTTTGTAATTCCTTCAACGCAAAATATAAAACTACGTTACTACGGGCTTAGAGTGAACACACAATTTTCTCCGTTGTCAAAAACAGTAAGCGTAAAAATACAAACGCAAAATAAGCATCTATAAACAAGAAATATGTACTTTTCTTGAGATTGTTTTTAAAGCATTCCCTTTTTGTTTATCTAATAATAAAATTTAAATTAACGAGACACAAGAACGCTTGCATATAAAATATCCCCAAAATAGTCGGAAGATTCCTTTATCCTTGAGTTGCATACATGGCAATTGGAAATTAATTCTGCACATTATGGGACGTATTCTTAAGTAAAATAGTGTCAATAATATCATTAAAAAAAAAAAAAAAATTGCAATCTCGTGTATTGTCACATACAATGCCTACCTAAATCTCATACTGGATATGGTCAACGTCATTAAACTCTTGATTTTTCAAGAACCGGTCAGTCAAAATAGTCACGTCTCATTCTCTAGGTCAAATTGGACACAAATAAACCTATTAAATAAAATTACATCTGCAATTGTTAACATAGTTTGAACTTTCTCCAAGACATTTTATTTTATGTGCTTAACACTGTTATTGCTGTATTTATTAACTTATATAGGGTTTAATATATGGAAATCCCGTCAATTTTACGTGACTAAAAACTGACATGTAATAGCGTTAGATTACTCGTAATCATAATAAATTAATATTGGGCGAACGAGTCTATTCTATATATCTTTCTCTCGTGACAAATACAATTTGTATTCGATTATCTATCTATCTATATATATATATATATATATATATATATATATATATATATATATATATATATATATATATATATATATATGCATGTCTGTGGGAGAGAGAGAGAGTCTGTGCTGTGTTTGTATACATTCATGTTTTTTATATGTTTGCACTAGTTGAAGGCCCGGCGTTGCACGGTCGTACCATACGTACATGATATTTTAATTCATGCAGACTGACTATATATTATTAAAGAGTCAATCCTCTATTGATTATTATATATTCTTGGAAATATTTTGCCTGGTGAACTTATTCGCAATAAATAAAAAAAAAAAAAAAATGATAATGTTGTTCATAAATTTCTGTCTGTGTTTGTTTAGAGTATGACGTAAGCTGATATTGGGGTTTGACCATGAATGTCTTAGACAAGTCACTTCTCATTAATGATTAGTTTTAAAATATAGACACTAAGAAATGATTTGCGGCGATTTTAAATGATGCCTCTTCCTTTTTCGTAAATTGAACTCATTGATAAGAAAAAAATAAAATAGGAATGTTCACCCGTGTTTGAACAAGAGGCATTCGATGTGTTGTCGAAGAAACTACTATTAACGTATAGCTTCAGATATCTATAATCCTGTTATTTTTACGAAAAAATTATTTACCGAGTTGCGGAAAATGGAATCTTCCTTCATTTGCTGAGAATTATCTCCCTTGGCCGGTGTAAGGTAAATATTACCTGTTAAATATACTTTTTATCTATAAGAAAAAAAAAATACTATTTTAGGATCGGATTTTTTCGATTTTCGATAGTGTATGAATTTCTATGCAAAACGTATCCAAGAGCACTGCCAGATATATAAATTACCTGTGTGTGAACTTTGCAAAAGATACGTCCGACCGTTTTGGAACGTATGAGGAAGAAACTCACATCCCCCCCACACACACAGATGGACTTTTAGATAATAGTAGAGATCTAGAAACAAGTATATATATATATATATATATATATATATATATATATATATTAAATATGAGAATTCCAATACGCCGTACAAGAATGTACGAGAGTTTTTTCTCCTAATGGATTTCGTCTGAAACTTAAAATGTCTCCAAAGTTTAAAACTTAGCCTCAGTGAATAAAATCGATATCACCTAGCAGGGAGTCAGTTAAAAAGTGCAAGTTTAGAAAAGGCGTCTTACATGAATGTAAAAATGTGAAAAACTCATACAGAGTTCAATAACCGGAAGATATTAAAGAAAGGAAAGTGCAAAAAGGCCAAAGAACTCGCCAAATATCCGATAGTGAAACGACTCGATCAATCACAGTAATATCAGTGCATTGTCAAAAGCTAGTACATAAACTATCGCTTACGTATTCAGTTCAGTGCTTAGATTGTGTACATCGTAAAATTATACAATTGTACAGAAAAGCTAAACACTAGTTTTAAAAACTTTTACATTAATATACAGGGGGTTGCAGAAAAATCCGACATTTGACAAAGGGTAAACAGAAAACCAGATGGCGCTGAAAAGCGTGCTGAAGTATTCATTTCTTCCAGGAAGATTCTATTCCAGCATATAAAGTAACGATCTCACAGGCGTGGCTACTAAATAAAGTTTTACAGCAGTGTTTGTCGGATTTATAGCTACCTTCTATACACGACCGGAACGATATGTTTCTTTTGTGGCGTTTACTGCGAAAACGCTAGCAAGAAAGTCAACAACGCATTTAGCTCTCTGAAACGTGTCATTGTGGAGGTCTTTGCCGCTATAGACCACAATATATCAGAAAAATTAGGTAACTGATTTTTCACCGGCTTTAGATAGAAGTCTTTGCCAATACATATATATAGATATACATATATAGATATACATATATAAATATACATATATACATATGTATATATAGATACAATTAAACAGTAGCAACTGTATATTTTTCTAAATTAAAATGTTGGATCTTTGCATATAAAACTTTTGTGCTTTATTAGATTTTTTTTGTTTACTCGTGCTATTTATATTTCCTTAGGAATATCAGTATAATATACTTATGTCCACAATTCTAATTAAAATTCAATAAATAACATAGACCATGATTTCTTTTGCAAAAACTGTTCTTGAAAAAAATTGAAAGTCGGTATATATATATATATATATATATATATATATATATATATATATATATATATATATATATATATATATATATATATATATATATCATATTTACATATTTGTGAATTATTCCACGGATTTCGGCCTTTTGGATTATTTTAGACCATCTCCCAATTACGCGATTTCCTCGGATTTAACTTGTGCGAATGGAAATTTAATTAACTTTCCTGGATTTACATTTTTGGATTTTACCGTCATTGGATACTGTACCTTTCACCAGACTATCCATTCACGTGAAATCACATTTTTCTTTACTATATTCCATCTGCTTCACTCTGTGTTATCAAGTAAGATTTTTGACTTACTTGCAGTTTGATCAAATACATTTGTACGCAAAATCCGATCCCGCATTTTGCTAATTCCTACCCTTTGATGAGAAGGAAAGTATTTCTTCGAAACTCCGCGGAATAAGGACTATCCACTTATTAAGTGATTCCGTTCCAGATTAAATATTTTTAAACTCTTTTTCAAAGTGTGTTTTTACATGTTTTATTAAATATTGTCCCCTATATATATATATATATGCATATATATATGTGTGTGTGTGTGTGTGTGTGTGTGTGTCTGTGTGTATGTGTGTTTATTTGTTTATTACCGTTTCATCTGTTTGGTTACATATGTTTCGGATGTTGGACCGTGTATACGATCTAACAGCCTCTTCACACCTTAAAGAAATGGTTGGTGCTACCAAACATTTCTGTGAGGTCTGACGAGGTTGTTAGATTGTAAACACGGTCCAACATTCGAAACATATGTAACCAAACAGATGAAACGATAATAAAAATATAAAACACATATTTGCTCTGCAATAGTATTGAGCATTCTCTTCAGGTTTGTACTCACCACCAGTTTTACCAAATATATATATATATATATATATATATATATATATATATATATATGAGAGAGATTAAAACAAAGAAGATATATAAAAATAAAAAATGATCTGGAAGTGCTAGGGCACAAAAACGTGTACGGCAGATACATAAATACAATTGAGTTTGAATATATTTTTATCAAATAAAGACATTAGAACAGATTGAACACAAAACAAAGTAATATACAAATATTTGATGGGCTTTATATATATATATATATATATACACATATATATATATATTTATATATATATATATATATATACATATAACAATTCTTCTTTTACAGGAATAAAATTGTGTATATATATATATATATATATATATATATATATATATATATATATTCAAAATGTTATTCCTGTGAAAGAATTGGAATATATATATATATATATATATATATATATATATATATATATATATATATATATATCCTTAAAATTATTAGTCGAAAATATTAGCGCAATCGTGTTATGCCCCTTACACTGCATCGATTTACTGAGTGATATGGGAATAATAAATAAAAACAATACAACACGTTTATTTTAAGATAAAATCTGAAGAGACAGATTTAACATTTTGATTAATTACATTACCAGCATTATGTGAAGATTAATATTTATTATGACATTATTTAAATTAACCGTTTAATAATAGTTTTTCTTCAAAATAGCATGTTAAAGACACGGATAAACAAATATATCGAACATAATGACAATCCATACAAAAATAAGACAAATTAGAAAATTAATAAGTGGACATAAGTATCGAAAGACTAAGATTTTGCAGGTCACTATTTTTTGTTGCAATCCACCGATGTATTTTGAGGATGCTGGCAATAGTTCTGTTGTCATAACTTTGATCGGTAGCGCATCTCTGGTCTCGTTCGTTGAACATTTTATCACTTTCAGACACGATATAATTCTCCTAACGCTCTCGGGATTTGTACACAACTGCCTTACTATTAGATGGTCAGTAAAACAAAAAAAAATAGAAGAATACCGGTTTCTATCTAACAGAAATGAAATAATGTCGTATTTTCTAGGGTGACAATTTTATCCTTACACACTTTACTTACTTATTAA
>NC_136498.1:36130227-36137727 GCF_053919585.1 Euprymna scolopes | reverse complement strand
ACTATTCGTTGAATTCCTAAATTAGATTTTTACATTTCTTTATTTCACATAATACTTTTTGATTTTTAATTTTTTTCATTCTATTTTTATATTTATAATATGGCCAGAACAACCTAGATATAACGATACGGTTATTTTTAGTTTCTATTTCGCCCAATGGCGGCTTCAATGCTATTATATATATATATATATATATATATATATATATATATATACACACATGTATATATATATATATATTGTATATACTTAAAATTATGTAAATACGCATAAATGGGTATGCCTAAATTACACATCTGCTCTCTATAAATATATATTCGTCTCTCTCTCTCTCTCTCTCTCTCTCTCTCTCTGTGTATATATATATATATATACATATATATATATATATATATATATAGAGAGAGAGAGAGAGAGAGAGATATTATATATATATCCACACATATACCTGTATGTGGAACAATATACAGATAAGCATCATTGCCGTGTGTGTACCGTGATGTATATTACTGAAGGGTATGCATGCACCTATTTATGTGTATACACATCTACATTTTTTACATATAGTAGCATCCGGATCAGAAGTTTTGAAATATCATAAACATCAACTTAGCCGTTTCGGAGTCCATTGGGAACAAACCCACAGATACATAGACATACACAAATTCCTTTTATTTAAGATTAGATAGGTGATTAGCAGATGCCACTTTAATACTAGAGTCCAGCAATGCAAAAGAGGGTTGCAGTTGATTCTTTCGCTTAATATTTTCCACTTAGGCATTTGATACGTGTTACCCAAACTAATTATTGAGATATAAGAAAAGCCCTTACAAAACTTTACACTGATACAACCCTTATAATTCTACCATCTGCCTAGTTTTCTATTTTTTAATCTTTTTTATTAAGTGCTCTTGTTCATTAATCTACTTTTTCGTGATTACATATTTTTGTGTTCTTGGTAAACATTTCTTTCATTACAACAGCAAATCAACGTTTTCACCGCATTCTCCATTATTGTTGCTCTCTGTATATATTTGTTTATCATCTTGTTCTTGTTTTTTTTTGTTCTTTTATTTCTTATTATTAATCTTCTTCTCCTCCTCCTCCTTGTTAAACTTCTTGCTATTATTATCACCATTATTATTATTATTATTATTATTATTATCATTATTATTATTATTATTAGTAGTAGTAGTAGTATTTATTTGGGGGTCGTCATTGACAAGGTCTCATGAAACTGGCAAATTGTAGACCTCCTAGTAGCCTGGGACAGGAATGTGAGAGAGAAGGAGAACGAAAAGTGGAGCAATTATGCTCCATTGTCCTTGGAGATAAGACGTATACAAGGTGTTAAAACATAAATAATACCGGTCGTTGTTGGTATGTAGGAGTAGTATCAATTCTTCTGGAAGAACAATTGAAAAAACTACGAGTCCCCGATGTTTTAGGCGGCCTTCAGACCTCTGCTATTGTAGGTAACACCAACATCCTTAGAAAAAACTTTGATCTTTGAAGCTCCTGATTAGGAGCCGGGATTGATTGAAAGTCTCTGGAAATGAATCCCATTTGTTTTCAGGGAGACGGTGATAAACGAAATCAGAATTATTATTAATATTATTATTATTCAATTACAATTTTCTTTAACTGTTTTCCTTGTTTTAGTCCCATCATCCTGTTTTTTTCCTTATCAGTCATACTTCTTTCTTTAAATGTGAGTTTTTATTCAGGAATTCACTCTTTTAGCATTCTTAACATTTTTATCCATATATTCTTTATGGTCTTGTCCCCATTTTCTCATTTTTTAAAATTATTTTTCCTATGGTTCTTTTGTGTGATTTTTTCCCTATATTTTTATTTGGATTACCTTTCCTCTTGTGGTTCTTCTTCTTTTTCATCTTCTCCATGTTTGTTATACTGTAATTAGTATTATCTATCAATTTTCTTTCGATATAAAATCCCTTTCTTCTTTTTTACATTCTGATACTTGTTTCTCATTGGTGCTTCTGCTTCTATATTGTCCTGCCTCTTTCAATACCCCTCTTTGTTCCTTATCTATCGTTCCGTTATTATCTACATTATCATCGTCGTTGTAGTAGTAGCAGTAGTAGTGGTAATAGTGGTAGTAGTATCGATTTGATAGAATGAACGAATCCTTACTTATTTTCTATTCATCGATAAAATTGCAGGGCCGTTGGGCACAAATTCATTTTTCGTTTCTTTTTGGTTTATTGTTTCGTTTCCTTTTGGTTAAAACTTCCAATTATTTCGCTCTATTACCTAAAGTGAAGAAATGTATATTTATTTTTCTTTCTTATTATAATTTAAATCACCGCACATGGAAAACAGTGTTTCGCCATTGATTCATTTTTTATATATATGTGCAGCTAAAATGGAAGCTTTTATCTTCGTTTTGTTACAGATAATGAGAAAAATGCAGAAATATTCCGATGCCACCGCTTATAAGAAAATAATTATGAGATTTAAGCTTACGGCAATTGCTTTCGTTTTCACATTTTTTTTTTGTAGAATCAAAATAAAGCCGCATATAACGTTTCTTTCTGAGTGTCCTTATCTTGCGGCCATAACATATTCTTAAGCGTGGCCTCTGGTCAGCTAAGATAAGCACAGTCCGGTCTGTTTCGTATCTATTAACGAATAATAAGTGCAGATTTTAGTAATAATTTCAACTAAAACGAAAAACTGAACTTTTTAGAATCATTCAACACATTTTCCTATTACAAAAGGGTATAATTTCATCACGTTAATAATTGAAGACAATACTGTTCTTATATTGTTTTATAAATTGAATTGAATATAAACATTATTCGTCCCCGTCTTCAGTAAGAATTTATTTCTTAATGTTGGATATTGACCGGACAACGCCGAAAAATGTGGTGGTCAATGATTATTATAATTATTTAAGGCTAATGACTTTGCCAGCTAAAATATGTTTTAGAATAATAAAACATATTTCGAATATATATTTATTCACATTAATTAAAAATGTTAGCAAGCAATTTAGTTGGCAACTTGGAATTAATTGCGTGAAAAACACAGCAGGTGATTAGCTTAGTGACGTATACGAATGACGTCATTTAGATTAGGCGATTTCTTTTTAGATACTTGGAAATTAGTTAGATGGGCGTCGTCAGAGAGAGAGAGAGAGAGAGAGAGAGAGAGAGAGAGAGAGAGAGAGGAGATATAATTGAAAAGCCGACCGATCGTAATGGTTCGAAGCGCCCGGAGAAGCGAGTGGTCAAAACCTTTGATGTTTTAGAATCATAAAAATATTTAGAAAAATATGTTTTACATTAATTAAAAATGTTATCATAACAAATATACAAATGTAATGAACGATAGACAAGCGTGTAGCTTCAAATGGGAAAACATCTGGGAGTAAATTTTGCCAGATATATAACCATAAGCTCTGTCGCTCTTAAGAAGAATGTTCACTGCAGCTTTTCCCACAAGACAAGGCACTAGATATGATTCCCGAATGGTCTAATGTTTAAATCCCAAATAATGTCATTCGACCTTTTGTGTTGTATATTATTGTTCCGTCATGAAACTTTTTTTATTGTACATAGATACAAAACAAACTTAGCATAGACAATCACACGCACTTGCATACTCTCGCCAGTAGTCATACAGACTCCCCGAATATTACATTAATTATGAAAATAAAATGAATCTCGTATTATTTAAAGTATACGATACGAAGGGTTATTCTTTATTTAGAGTGTTAAAGAAATATAAACGGTTCCAACCATGGTTATGATTATATACATATATATATATATATATATATATATATATATATATATATATATATATATATATATATATATATATATATACATACATATATATATATATATATATATATATATATATATATATATATATATATATATATACATACATATGTGTGTGTGTATTATATATGTGTGGGTGTATATGTACATACACACACACACACATATATATATATATATATATATATATATATATATATATATATACATATATATATATATTTACATATCCAACATTTTTTCACGTTTTATTTGGACATTTATAACTACAATGAATTGCGGTTTCAATTACTACCTTAACCAGCAAATTCTAGCATTGCTACAAATATAATTTGCTGATTTCTTTATGTCCTCTGATGCGGAATAAGGACTGTGTAAATTGTTTTTGGAGTATTCAGTCGAACAATAAATTTTGATTGTAAAGGTCAACTTTAGTATATAATGCAGAGTTTTTTGTAAATATGGACGCTTCAGCTACAGTATACGGAACAGAAAGTAAGTAATTTACTCCCGTATAGCATTAAAGAAAGTGCTTTACTGTAGATATTGTAAGTAACTATTAGTCACTAGTGTGAAAACAGCAGAAAATATATTGACATATGTGTGTATATATATGTACATACTTACATATATGCATAATACATATATATGTATATATATATATATATATATATATATATATATATATATATATATATATATATATTATTTAGTTACGGACCACGGCGTAGATAAACGGTATTTGGATTCGAATCTCTACGACGGGGCACGCATACGTTTCTGCTACAAAGCTAAATTGTCAATTATGCTTTTTTTCCTGTTTTATTTCCTTGCTTTTTCATCCCACACAAGGCACAGTGCTATTAGAATTGAAGAGGCTATTATTTTGGGCAACATTTACATGGGAAACTATTTACAGAGTTTAGCAGCAAGATGCACGTTTACATTTCACTTGAAACGCTGCATGTCAGTAGAATCAATGTTCAGGGACCCGAAAAAGAATTACGTACTATTTTATCGCTTTTAAAGTCCTGATAAGTGTTGTGGATGCTTAACTATAATTTCAGTATAGATTATAGCCTAGGTGCTCCGGGGATGTAAAATTCTGAAAAGAGTCGCCCATATTTTTGAACCTACACAAACATTTATACAGAATATTTTTTTTATTATTTAATTACCGTTACAATCAACACTGCTTGAAATAACTTTAAAACGATAAATATGTTATGATGATACGAAAGTTCTTACTGAATGTTTAATTTTGGTTTCCAATCATACATTTTTAAATTAATTTTCGATATAATACTTTATACATCATTTGAAAGAGCGTTTTCACGTTCTAGCTAATCGTTTAAATTACAATCGTATTAAAATAATTATGTCTTCTTTTCCAAACATTCAATACAAGATACAAAACAAGCACATTCTTACAATTTTCTAATGCCAATTCAAGCTGTCCGAAAAGCTGATAAAACAGCTCGTGATATTAACGAAGCGTTTATTTCAGGAATCACTAGGGAATGCACAACCCAATGGTGGTTTAAGAAATTTTGTTGCGGTGAAGAAAATCTTGAAGATAGTGAGTGCAGTAGTTGACCGTCGCATGTTTACAACGAACAATAAAGTTCTTAGTCGAAGTCAGTCCATGCCAAACCATTCGAGAACTTTCTTCTCCATTAGACGTAAAGTATACGACGATTTCCAACAACTTGAGAGGGATTGGAAAGGAAAAACCTTGATAAATACGTGCTTTTCGAATTGAACAACAACCAAAGAAACGCCCTTATGAAGTGTCTTCACTTCTTTTACAAAACAAGAACACTTTTCTCGACCGGGTTGTGACTTGCGATGAAAAGTCAGTTCTTTACGACAACTACCGATGCTCAGCTCTGTGGTTGGACGCCGACAAAAGCGAAACCAACACAGCTGTGAAATACTATAACTAAATCGATAACATACATTTGAATCTTTGACACCACCACCCAATATTAGTCAACGGAAAAGACCAAATTTCCCCCCACGAAAGCTAAACGACCGCACGTAACTAAAGCGACTCTGCAGAAATTTAACGAAGTGAACTACGAATCTCTGTCTCATCCTCCATAATTACCAAACCTCTCATCTACCGACTACGACTTGTTCAAGACTCTCCATAACTTTCCACGTGAGAAATGCTTCAAAACCTTAAGTGATATCAAAAACACCTTTAGCAACTTCATGCCTCTAGAACGCAATTTTTTTACGGTTTTGGCATAAAAACACTGGCTTCGCGTTGGGAAAAATTAGGTGATTCTGATGGTGCTTATTTTAATCAATAGGTTTTTGTTTTAGTCAAGATATATTTATCTGAATTTAAAAGACAAAACCGCAAAAACTTTCTTGTCAACCTGATAGCACGTAATTTAAATTAGAGTGGCATAGCGTAACGTTATGCGCGCCCAAGCATAGTCCATATGGTTAGAGTTATGCTCTTTTGTGTGTATTGCATGTAGCTATGATGATGAGTTGTGGATAGAGTAATTAAGATAAATAAATGTTTAGGTGTGAGTTCACGTCGAAAAATATAGGCGATTATTTTAAGGGGGGGTTTGCTTCCACCTGAGCTCTTATTGGAAAACAATTCCTACGGAATTTAAAATCAACAACAACAACAACAACGCACACACACACACATAAAAATATAAATGTAAATATATATGTGTGTGTATAATTGATGAAATAATCTTAACAGTAAAATAGCTAGAAAGTATGAATAAAATGTCTGACAGAATTATCGACTGGCCAATTTAATCAGAGTTACCTCCCATGCCGTTAGAGAACGCGTGGTATATTCCTATGAACTAATATTATTAACTATATGGGAATGTCTTTAAGCACAACTTGTGTCGTAAAATAAACATCACGGTATCTAATGGTTAACAAGCAAATGCGAAGAAGGAAAACAATAATAAAATAAATTCAAATATTTGCTCTTCTCTCGAATCGCTGTGTTTGGTTTTAATCACATCTCTTTGGCCCCTGGGCAAACCAATGCGTAAAAGAGTAAATGGAACAAGGAAAGCTTAATTATTTTTTTTTTTTTATTTTAAAATGTATCGAACAGCGGATGTTTACCAATGCGAGTACTATCTTCCCTTCGTTTATTTATGTATGTTTTGTTATAGTTGTCTTTTTCCATATCGATTGAGTGCTAAAAACTTAGAGGACGCTTCCATTGCTATAAGGCACGCATTTCAATTTTTTTTTGTCTCATTTGTCAGGCTTCTACAGTGATTTAAAAGGATATAGAAATTTCGAAAACGTAAGTGGTGGTCATACTAGTAAGTACGGTTAAAAAGCAACTATCATTTCCAAATGTGGTATATTTTTGGTAGGGCAATATTTTGCTCTTCGCATTCGAATAATGTGATAGGTGTCTTTCCTATAACATTTCACATATTTATTTGAACGTGTTAGATATTTTTCTCTGGGTCGCAAACAAAATAAATAATGTAGCCAACGTTTGACCATCACAACTCTAAAAAAGTAATACTTATAATCTAATGTTATAGTATCGACGAAAAAATCTTATATTAATAAGTACATAACAGATGAAAATGCACATGTTGTAACACACATATACACATGCATACGTACACAAGCAAACACGCATAGATGCACAACCCCACACGCAATATATCTATAT
>NC_136498.1:36117727-36125227 GCF_053919585.1 Euprymna scolopes | reverse complement strand
GGAACTTTCTACCCGCTTGACTGTTTGCCACCTGACTTCAACTTGTATGTCTTCAAGTCCAACATAAAAAATAATCCTGATGAATCGCCTCTCTTAAGGAATGACACTTTATCAAAGCTCCAATACTAACGAATACTACAACACTCTCCCATTGATTACTGTACACGCAATAACCCTTATCGCCGAGTGGCTTCTGGGCCCTGATACGTGGACACCTCCATGTAAAAAAAAATGTGAGGACATAAGACAAAATAAGAAGCGAGAATTACGAGGCTGTCGAAAGTAAACGAATTTTACATAAGGTACAGATCGATAGATCTTACTACATCTGGGCATTTAATTGTAGAGACAGCAGCATTCACGAGACGAAATTCGCATCTTCATTTAACTCTCAATTATTTTTATCGAACCTGGCAATAATTCGGAATTTACATGATGCACCCATCATTTTTATTGCCAACACAGAATTCATCGAATCACTAAACCATGCTAACGTCCTATTTTCATACTATGTTAAATACGGCAGCTTTTATTATGAAGAATAGACTTAGACACCCTATCAAACATTTTACTCTCTAACCCAGCTTATAGCGGAGGCTACATCTTTAGTAAATCGTACACAGCTGATGGCATTATCTCCGCAATTTGTGTGTGAGGGGAGGGGCTTGTTCCCATCTAAGGATTCAATCAGAATTTCACAAATTAATTAAAGAATTCATTCATACCAGATTACTTACGTAACTGTGGCATGCCACTAATCCATGAAATAATAATCTTCTCTCATCCACATTCCGGTCGCTTTTGCGATATTTATTTCCTGCACTAAGTCGCTAGCTGCAACCGAGCTCGAGCGAGCTATGCACTGTAAATATCGGTATCCCTTCTAGCTTCATATGAAGTTGCTTATAAAAAAAAGACAATGAGGTTTTATTGAAGAAAAAAATCGCGTCAGGATTTCTGCAAGCCAAATTTCCACCCCGACACAATTCTATCTAATTATGGAATGAAGGATTGCACGACGCATATTGAATATGAGGATGATAATTAAATAATGTGATTATAATCTACATTAAATGTGTGTTATTAAAAGTTTGTTGAAATTTATGAACTAATAAGATAAATATATATATAAACATCCCTTATCCTTCATTAATGAGTAGAATTGCATTATATATATATATATATATATATATATATATATATATATATAAAAGTTGAAGTTGAAGTTATATATTTGGATTTTACCGTCACTGGATTATTTATCTTCCACCAGACTATCCATTCATGTGTAATCAATTTTTTCTTCACCATATTCCCTCTGCTTCACTTTTTTTGTTATCAAGTAAGATATTTGACTTACTTGTTGTTTCATCAAATACTTTTGCATGCAAAATCCGATCCCGGATTTTGATAATACCTACCCTTTGATGAGAAGAAAAGTATTTCTTCGAAACTCCGCGGATTAAGGACTATCCACTTATCTGTGTTTCCTTTTCAGATTAAATATGTTTTTAACTGATTTCAAAGTGTTTTTAACATGTTTTTTAACTGTTTCCTCGTATATACATATATATATATATATATATATATATATATATATATGTGTGGGTGTGTGTGTGTGCGTGTGTGTGTGTATATATGTGTGTAATTTTACATGTGGTGAAACAGCAGCAACAAATTCGCTAATACTATAGATTTCAGATAATCACGAGAGAACGACGGACGCTTGGCAATAATCATTTGATTGAATTTCTATGGGGCCGTATATGCCAATATACAGACAAACCATACAGATTATGTTTTAATAAAAATCTAGAAAGTAAAAAAAAAGTTCCGAGGCACGAAAAGTTATTAAGTAGTTGTAGTGAAATTTGAACTTCTGTTGATTAACAGATAACTGTGTGAATTCTAATTTATAATAAACTGAATTAAATTACTTAAAAAAAAACATTATAAATATTTACAATTGTAACAAAGAGAACATAAAGACACATATTGTTATTAGTTGCTGCGTTTAAAAATTGGCAAAAGTAAAACCCAGATGCGGATAAACGAACCACAAAAAAAAGATAAGATGTGAAACGAAAATAGGCAAGCCTTTGTTTAAAAGAACAACGGCAATTGGCCAATTTAAACATTGGCATTGAGTGAGTGATAACAACGAACTTGCTTGTATTGCAAGATTGAGTAAACATTTCTTGGATATAAAACGAATGCTAATAAAAATATATGTGCTTTTCCCTGATTATATTGTGCTCGAATAAAGTATTGACGCATTATGTTAAAATATATGTTTAATACTACCATTAAATTATACTGATGTATTGGGCCCTTCTGAAACGAATACTGAAAATATAACCATAATATATTATAACTTCACATATTTATAATAGATAGAAACATATTTATAACATATATATATATATATATATATATATATATATATATATATATATATATATATATATATATCTATATATATATATATATAGCCACGCTCCTTTTTTTTATCAACTTATTTTTCAAGACATATTGTCTATTTCAATAAAAATATCGCTTCCGAAACGATCGTACACTCCATTGACTTTGTTTGTTTTCCTTTTGAAACTGATTTTTAATTCAAAATTATGAATCTTTTTACTCCATATAGCTCTAGAATATCTGTGCCTATCGAGCTTGTTATATATCTACATTACAACGGGAATTGTTTCTTTTAATATTATTAATACATTTACTAGTACATTAAAATAAACTCTGCTCTTTAGACTCTAGGTCTATTTCCCTGAAAATTATATATATATATATATATATATATATATATATATATATATATATATATGTATGTATGTGTACATATATGTATGTATGTGTACATATATGTATGTATGTGAATATATGTATGTGTGTATATATATGTATGTATATATATGTATGTATATATATATATATATATGTATGCATATATATATAAAGAGAGAGAGAGAGAGAGAGAGAAAGAGAGAGAGATAGCCCAAGATGGAA
This sequence comes from Euprymna scolopes, assembly GCF_053919585.1. Taxonomy (NCBI): domain Eukaryota; kingdom Metazoa; phylum Mollusca; class Cephalopoda; order Sepiida; family Sepiolidae; genus Euprymna; species Euprymna scolopes. The sequence goes on along the minus strand of NC_136498.1, from coordinate 36,122,206 downwards.
AGAGATTAAAAGAGTAATGAATAAAAGTATATTTATAGATTAAACTACACAGAGGCATCCGCGTTTTATCTTCGTAAAAGTCGTTAGGTAAAATACATTCAGTGGGCGATTTCTCACCAGTATAAAAGGGTAATGCCTTGGTATAGCTTGACTGCCATAAAATTATTCCTGAATTAAAATAGGCTAAATCAGAATATATGTGTTATGCACACAAAGTTAGAAATTGAACCTAGACTGTGTGGATAATATAGATTTTAAACATGGATATCAAGGAATTATAAATAACGATAATTTGTTTATATAACGATAAGTCTGCAAAGACAGAGTTAACATTTAAATCAATTACGAAGTATGAGATAAAGATAACACTTACTTAAAATAATTTAAATAAAATTTTTAATTATAGTTTTTTTTTCAAAAAGAGCATATAAAATGGAAAGGAATCAACAAGCACTTCGGAACATTGGAATAGAAATTTATACAAAACTAAGTCAAATTGACAAATTTAGTTAAACATAAATAAATAAGAGAGTTAAGAAAACATTTAATTAAAATAATATGAATACACCAATAAAATGAATTAACCAGAAATAATAATAATAATAATACTACTACTACTACTACTACTACTAATAATAATAATAATAATAACAATAATAACAATAACAATAATTATAATATAATGATAATAAAAATAATATATAAATAAATATTAAATTATTATAAAATAGAAATTGTAAAATTGCCATTTAATAACTAAAGGAAGAAATAAGAAAGTATCCAATTCAGAAATTATCGAAAAAATAAATAAATAAATAAATAAATAAAATGAGGAGAAACGAGATGAGTCCATTGCTTGGTCTCTAAATAAACACACACACACACACACACATATATATATATGTATATATATATGTATATATATATACATATATATATGTATATATATATATATCGTATAGCAATCAGATCACTGTCTGACTGACATCAAGAACATTTAAAGTTAAAATGTTTAAATTGAACATTATTTAACGCGGTTAATAGGAGCCGAATAGATGCGGTATTTGCTAATCGAGCCAGAGATGGCTCGTGTTGCCGAGTTCGAATCGGTCGACTGGTGTTAACGTGACACCATGCACATAAGATTCCCAAAAGGATGAAACACTAGTGTCTGTAGGTATTTAATTATTATAGTAAAAAAAATTGTATATATATGATAAATGCATTTCGGTATCTGATAAATAGCCGTTTTGGAATATATATATATATATATATATATATATATATATATATATATATATATATATATATATATATATATATATATATATATATATATATATATATAATATAAATGTCTACATTTGTCCAAATATTTATGAATCAATTGTCACGCATAAAGAAATACACCGTATGATGTTTTTATTATATATTTTTGGCGTCTTGATTTTGGCTCTTAGTGTTCGTAGAGTATTTATTTAAAAGCCCGATGTACAAAGACTTATGTGTGTGTATACTAACTCAGTAACACTATACACTTTTTTACGTAGGAACTATCTGTTTTCACAAGTAATTCTATTCATATCAAATCGAAATCAATTGCATTTCTTTATACATAAATACAATATATATATATATGTATATATATACATGCATATATATATGTATACATGCATACATATATATGTATGTATATATATACACACATGAATATATATATATATATATATATGTATACATGCATACACATATATATATGTATATATACACACATGAATATATGTATATGTATACATGCATACATATATATATATATATATGCATATATACACACATGAATATATATATATATATATATATATATATATATATATATATGTATGCATACATACATATATAAATATATTTTTTTTACACAGAGATCACCACTTATCAAGGCCCGGGAGCAACTCAGGGATAAGGGTTATTGCCATTACATTACGTTAGTGTGGAGATTTGATGAAGTGTTTAATTAGGGGGGGGCGGTACATTAGGAATTTGTTAACATTGGACTTGAAGACATCCAAGTTGTAGTCCGGAGGGAAGCAGGCAGACGGAACAGAGTTCCACAGGCGTGCAGTTCTAAGAAAGAAGCTTTGTTCATGGAATCCCCGTTTTGATTTAGGTACAGATATAGAGTGGGGGAAATTTTTCACAGTGGATTCAGCTAGACGGGTGTTTTTCGTGAAAGATTGGCGAGGGGGGACCAGGGATGTTAGACGAGCACCTGCCATGAAAATAACGATAAAACAAGGAAAGGCTCGACACGTCTCTTCTGTTGGAGAGAGGTTGAAGGGTAGAGAAAAAGGCTAAACCACGAAGTCTATTTTGTACTCTGTCAAAGCATGATAGGCTTTTTTTGGCAGCTCCTGCCCAGATATGGCAACAGTATTCCATCCTTGGACGTACTTGGCTTTTATATAGATAGAGAATTGCATAAGTAGTGAGATATCTTGTGGAGCACTAGAAGGATCCCACCATCTTTCCAGCGACCTTGGCAACATACTTGATGTACGTGTTCCATTTCAGATCAGGAGTAAAGGTCAAACCCAGAAACTTGTCAATATATATATATATATATATATATATGTATACATACATACATATATTTATGTATATATACACACATTGATATATATATACATGTATACATGCATACATATATATATGTATATATATACCCACATTAATATACATATATTTATATATATACACACATATATATATATATATATATATATATATATATACTAGCGGGGGTACCCGGCGTTGCCCGAGTGTTTGTTTCCGGGACGGGGGGGAGTTTTAAAAAATGTTATGGTAGGTAAGTAGGAAGGATCAAACCCGGAGTCATGAGTAAAAGTAGGAAAATAAAGTGTGAAAAAAAAATACATCTGCAACGTTAACAGTTCGGCCACCAAGAAAAGTCCATTCCAGTTGTTTAGGGGGAAAAAAAAAAAAAAAAACGACTACGGTAGGTCGGCACGAACGTGAAAATGTAATGTGAATTGTCCAGCACGCTTACCACTACGCCACAGAGCACTGCAGCTTAGTTTAGTGAGCTTAAATAACTTCACATGAAAGAACTACGAAGCCAAACCGGTGTTCTCTTCTCAACTGTTCCTTGTGAACGATCTCCAAACGGTGTTAAGTGGTGGCAGGGGGAGGAGGAATTTATTAGAGAGAAAATATTTTACCACTTCCATTGATCCTAACCGATTTTGGCCGTGACTTCTCAGCAGAAAAAGTACAGAAATCTAAGATTATCGAGGAATTTGAGAAATAATAAACCTATAACACACCTCAGATATTGTTCTGCCGTTTGTGCCTATTATATTTGCATGAAATATCTTGATTTTTAATCCTATTAATGTCAAAATCAGGCGGGAAAAAATGAGTTCATTTCATTTATATAGAGAAGAGAAGAGATATATATAACTACTTCATTTACTCACATAAAATTGATATACAAACGTATACATTTATGCGTAAACTTTAAGTATTTACTTCAAAAGTGCTCAATACGTAGGTAGAACTAGTTAGTAAGTTATGAAATATATATGGCGATTAAGCTACACTTAATATTTCGCGTTTCACCCACTCTAGGCTTAAGACTACTATATATATATATATATATATATATATATATATATATATATATATATATATATATATATATATATATATATATATATATATATATATATATATAGTAATATTGATTCTCAATGCACGGAACATTTCAAGCGCTCATTGGGCATATATATATATATATATATATATATATATATATATATATATATATATATATATATATATATATATATATATATATATACAGCCGCTAAATACAGCGCTTGATCCGTCGAAACTATAACTTATATATTGAATGATAATATCTTGGAGCGTGAAATAACACTTAGTAAAATAAAAATGCTTGAGTGATTATTTTCCTTGATCTATATTTTAATCAGATGATTTTCGATTTCAGAACTGAATAAAGTTTAAAGAAACAATCAATGCTGAAAGGACGTTTTGATTGAACAACAACAAAAAAAACATTAGAAAATAATACGGGCTGGTATTACACTTGCTTTCCTGATGCATGAAATTAGATTATCAAAAAAATTCACTCATTAAAGATCGAATTAATTACTATCACTTGCACTAGTTTTTTTTCCGGGAATGAGACGAGCTAACTTAACGGTATACAATGTACGGTCTCCAGCCTAAATTCTTTGTTCTTTGATTTACGCATTATTTACAGAGATTGTATCGCAGTGCACCCACAATCTAGAACTGTATTTAAAGATCTTCATATATTAATTAACATGTACGGCATCATGTCAGCACAGTATTGAATAAGAACTGCAAAGTGTACTCATAAAGGTATTGACACCTGTAGTTATACACATATTTTACTGCGGTTTCTCATAGTAT
>NC_136498.1:36090227-36110227 GCF_053919585.1 Euprymna scolopes | reverse complement strand
TTCATCATTTATTCAACATTTCTAATGGATTTTCTTGCTTTTAAGAAGATTATGTTTTTAAAATAATTGGAGTTGTGTATGAAAAAAAATATAAAATTACCTATAGGAATAATCGGATTAGTTATCGAATTTGGGACAGTGTCTTTACGACTAAATTATAAACTGTAAATTACTTTGTAATTTTCTTATTTGTCGTTGCATTTTCCTTGAAACTAGTCACATAACTGTCATCATAATCCATGAATATTTAATGCTATCTCAATTAAAAAAATATATATATTTATATTTATTTGCAGATTTTACGTCTAATATCAGCGACGATGGACCGAGATGAATCAACAACTGCTCTGAGACCTGAAAATATTTTTAAGAACAGGTGCAAGAATATAACACCTGGTAAGTTTCAGATTTTCTTTGTTTTGTTAACGACTCTTTCAATGCATGAAATAATTTCGTGTCCTGAACGATTCATTATCAGTAACAAAACTTTAATTTGAATATCGCAGTATAATACAACGAGTATTCATAATACAATTTCTTGTCTTTCTATTTTCCAGTGACTTTCTTATTTATAGTAAAAACTGTTAAATGCAGTCTCTAATTTCTATAATTTCATAACTTAAACACAATTTAAACATATATGAGGTTCCTTGACGTAGTTTTCAGATTGTTTTCAGACGCATTTTAAATTGTTGTAGACTCTTGAAAATTCAGTATGTTATTGCTAGACATTTTATGAGATGACTAACCAATTTTTATGATTTCATATTCAAAAGAATAGATACATCATGCATTGGAATACAACCTTTCAAAAGCCTGATTGTCACAAGTAGTGAATTCAAAAATGCAATCTGGATGTGAGAAGATTTTAGAAGAGCGATACAATTATGTTTTACATTTTCGAAAACAAAAACACAGAATGATTAAGACTGCGTTTTAACCACCTTGCATGAATCGAGCATCATTTGTTGAGTGACATAAGACCTTCAAGGAAGGCAAGGGATATGAGGAAGGAGTAAGGAAGTCGGAACACCAGAGCTGATTAGACAAATAAAGAATTTCATGGAGAAGGAATGTCATGTTTCTATTAAGATAATAAGTGCACAGCTTGATATTACTGTGGGATCAGTATACACGATTATTCCCTTAGAACCGAAGATGCGGAAGATTTGCGTGAAATATGTGTTAAGGGCGCACGTAAAAGATCGGAATAACTTCTTTCAAGATGTACATCAAACCAGTTCGTAACCCTCCCTATAATCCGAACCTTGCTTCCTCTGATGGTTTGGTTATTCCCGAAGCTCAAGGAAAACATTAGAGGCTTTCGTTATGAGACAATGAAGGAGATGAAAGAGGTTGGGGCGTTGGTCATTATAAGCTCCCACATGAGGAGTTTCATGAGACCTTCCAGAAGTTGTTGGAACAGTAAAACAAGTGCGTTGCAATCGGAGGAGATTACTTAGAGGGGGAACGAGATTTTTATGTGTGTACTATCTACAAATATGCATACGGGAAAATCCTTGGAAACTTATTGAAGACAGTATATATTATTACCTGTCATTAAGGTAGGCGAATCATAATATCGGTCTAAGAAAGAACAATATTTCGGATATATGTTAAAAGAAATAACTTTGTCAGATTTTTTTTTGCAAGCGTCTGAGTAACAATTTGGATTTGTGGACATTATTTACTGAGATGTTAAAACGTAACATCTGTTTCGGTGGAAAGAAAATTGAAATGAAATTTAAAAATTGAAAAATATTCTCTTATATAAGAAAAAAGTTACATTTTGTCATTGTTTAAAATTAAAACGTTCTAATGACGTAAATAAAGACGAGCAATTTATTCTAGTGTCATTTGTTCAGATATATAATAATTATGGAATGTTAATATCAAATTCTAAGCACTTATAATATTTATTTTTGCACATTACCTTTACTCGTACTATATTTTTATCGTACCAATAATGTAAAACAAAAACAACCAGGCTTTATCAATTACGCTATAAGTTCTAGGCTACAACAGTTTTTTCGTATATCAGGCGCTGTATGCAAAGAGAAATTCATTACGAAAACAAATTAAAAAAAACAAACAAAAATAAACAGACACCGTTCAAAGATCTGAGCTGCATAATCGTATGACTTGCGGTAACTTCGGAATTTGATTTTCCTTAGAGACTACTCAGGTGGAAGTCTCCTGAAATCGTTTAGGGTGCCTATGGCGCGCGAACGATAGAAGCTATCAGATTGCGCAAGATGCAAAACGTTAAAACGTAGCTGTTGTACATCCTTGTTTTGTCGATATGTGGCATATAAATATATATATATATATATATATATATATATATATATATTAATATATATATATATATGTATATATTTATTTATAATATATAATATATTGCCATTTGTCAAAGAGATATTTATTTATTATCGATTGAATATGCGTTTGAATTGGGGTTTTTTATCAGTTAATATATTATGCAAGCTTCAGTCATTCTTACTTCCTTTATTTTCATATTTTTCTCAACAACAATTCGAAAAACAGAACACACAAAATTAATCTATGGTGATCACTTTTCTACAACAAAAGTATGAAAAATATCTACAGTGTTTTTTTTTTATTATTGGACAAAAAATATTTATTAAAACGAAAACGTGTTTTTTTTTTCATTAAGTTGGTGCAGAAATAATGTTTTTCTTGACGTTCAACTTCCAAGTGTCATAAGTCCTTATAAAAAAATTGATTAATCGAAATAAGAACCATTAGAATCCACACATTTTTTTCCAACTGGTTTATTTATCCCCTTAGCGTAGAAATCCGGAGTTCCGGGAGCGATGAAATCAGTGATGGCAAATACGGTATAATCTCGGCGTTTGACGGTTATTTTCACGCAGGAAGTTCTCGAGATGATTGATGATTGGGCCGATGAATGGCGGATGAGGCAGAGTCTCCTATCCCAATGTCCAGCTTCTGCAGGTCTGTTGAGCAGCATGCGAAACAGCGTTCTCATTGAGGAGAATTGGTTCCTTCATATTGACCCATCTCGGACACATACGTTACAACCTCTTGTTAATTCGTCAATTTGTAGGCAGTAGTTATCCGCCGTAATCGTTTCGCCCAGATTCAAGAAGTTGTGATAGATTATACCGGCCGCAAACTACCAACCATCATAAACTTTTTTTGTAATTTCGCTTGCGGGAACTTCTCCGGCATGTAACCACTATGGCGACTATCGCCAGTTGTCGTAGACGATCCATATCTCATCACACGTCTCACTCCACTCGGGAAATTGGTGTTTCTTGTTGTGCAGAAGGAGCGTAAAGACACCTAAAAAGCGCGATTCTATTGATTATCCTTCAATTCATGTGGCAGCCATCAATCCAAATTGTTGACTTCCCTATTTGTTTAAATGGCGAACGATTCTTGAGTGCTCTACGTTGAGTTTAAGACCAAGCTCGTGTGGTTTCATCAGGAGTGGCTTCCAGTAATGCTTTCAAAATTTTTTTATCCAACGCAGTCGGCCGGCTGCAACCGTCTTTATCTTCAAGGCTTTCATCACCATTTTTAAATTTCTGGAACCACCGTTGTGCCACACGTTCGATAGTAATTCCTGGGCCAAATGCATCATTGATATCACGAGCTGTCACAGTAGCGTTTCGTCCTTATTTGAACTGGAACAAGAAAATTGTGCGGGTTTGAATTTTGCCCATGCTGCCAAAAAGCCTGCAAAATATGAATGAAGAGATTTAGAACGTTAGCGATAACACGATTCGATAGAGAGAAAAATGCGCTTCAAAATGCGACACCATGGCTATATATATATATATATCAATGAATTAATTCAGAAATAATATATAAATGTTACATAAGGAAGAACATTATATTGTATTTGCACCAATTTAATATATAGCTAGGATTTTATACATTTAATACGTAAGGATACATTTTCTCTAAAAATATGTAGTTTTAAGAGGAAAACATTGTATGCTGGATCAGTATTAGGTAATAAATATTTCTGACCATAACTTTTATCAGTATTAAACATTGTTTATTCGCAGGTTTCTCTAATGTCAAGTAGGTTATAATTGTATATATATGCTTCAATCATATACGGTAAAACCCTCGTTAAAACACCTGTTTCCATGAGATCGCTTAAGTTAAGCAACACTGAGTCTGGTCAGTACAGACATGGGTAACCTGTTGCGAATTCCATGTGACGTATGTGCTCTCCGTTTATCTTGGCATTGCTTCCAGACACTGTTGGACATCTCATTGACGCTGCATCAAAGCAGTGCCGAATCAGGAGATATGTGGTTTGGGATTGTGCAACACTTACCTCACTATTACACGCACATCTACCCTTAAAGGGTGTCGAATATCTATAAGGACTGAAAGGAGGCATCGCATTTTTGAATTCTAGTGAAATATAGTGAAATATTGTATTTTTCGTTTTGGTCTCTTGGTCTTACTGGATTCCAGGATAAGAATCTATCTAGTCATGTGGAGTATCCAACTTCGTGCTGTTACTTGAGATAACATCACTTGGAGAAGGTGTATCGTTCCTCGGAAAAGCTAATTAAGTTAGCCATAGTGAGGAGAATACTATGTGATTTGAATATTTGGTCAGCGTTTACTTCTAGGGAAAGTATCCTAATGTCAGGTTATTCTTTCAAACAACTGTACAGAGAGACCATAAATACTCGAGCATAGTGTCTAGTAAGCATTCAAGTTCTGCATAGTTTGTGAATTCACATAGTTAGCCAAACCAGATTTAGACAGAAATAAGTATACAAAATCCATAAATTTTTGTATTGATTAAACTTTATGATTTTATTCGCCATAATTTGTATCGAAAGTTATTAATAGTGAGTTTTGCCCGCAACTCAGAAAATGTTCAATGGAGACTGTATGATAATCAGTATTAACGATCTGTCCACTGTTTTCGATCACCTAAAAAACAAAAAAATGCCGCATTCTTGTAACTGTTGTAAAACATTGATTTTACGCCCATAATTTTAGTTAGTTTTACCTTCGGCTTTAAACGTCCACATGAATACTATATATTTTAGTGATTTACATATTTTATAAGTAATATATATATATATCAATAGATATATATATATATATATATTGCACTAGTCTTTTTCTCTTATTCTCGACCGAATTATCTTATAGCAACCGATGCTGGTGCAACGGCTTTCTAAAAAGCAAATAGCTTTAGTCATAATATGAAGTATTATTATACATCTTGCAGTTCCAGTTGCAATTCCTGAATAATAGATTATAGATAATTTATAGATAATCTATATAACTATTAAGATATACTATGTATGTGAGGACAACTTTCAACCTATATACGCCACTAACTTTTGATGTATAGATTTGAAATTTGGTATATTTCCTATTCAGGCATATGGAAATAAATTTTATATATTTCATCGGGGAAAAAACAGCAGCTAAGAGAAAAAATTGGTACTTAGGGGGGTGCATAAGATTTTTAACTCTTTGTCAAATTTCCCTATGTTAAGAATAATTAAGATAATAATAACGCGTGGCAAGCTAGTCTAATTGTTATCGCATTTGACTCACCGTTTTGCGATTATAGCTTGGATCTCAGATTGAGTATTTTTCATTTGCAAGAAGTAAACTGATGACAACAAAAAATAATACTTCCATGCATATGTCTCAGTTAGTTTCCATTTTTTTTACTTCATTTTTTAAACGGAATTTAACGTTACATTTAATATCGGCGAACGCTTGATACGTCTGCTATTTATTTATACATCTGAACAGTACAAATATAGAGAAAATTAGAGAGAATACCCTTGCTTCATAATTTGCGAACTATATAATTAAAAAAAGTACTATAAATAATATGGCGTTTTAATTAACAGTATCCCTATTTGGAGAATTAATTTGTACCACATGTAAAATGACATTAAAGTCTACTGTAATTTGACGATGTAATGTAAAAAGAGGAAAGCATGAATGCTCTTTTTCTTTGTTTAGATTTGCTATACACATAGTAAAAAAAAAACTTACATATTGTAATTGGAAAGATATAATACTTTTTGAAAATTAAAACAAATGGAATTTAATTTTTTGCTGTATACAATGTGAAAATGACATACATAAATCCATGCAACTGTGCTGTTAAGTAAAACAATATCGAAAAAAACAAAGTTCCTATATGGAAATAATGTTTACCTACTCTATTTGTGTATATTTTCAGCAAACAGATGTCGACCGTACCTGACGACGCCAACCGAAGAGAGTAACGATTATATCAATGCGGTCTTCCTTAATGTAAGTTTCCTTTAATATTGTAATGTAAGCATAAATTGTTGTCGGTACGAACCGAAAATGTTGTCTAATTTTTTTTCGAATAAATCTTCATAGTAGCAGTGACCTAAGAAAGGTTTCATTTAAAAAAGACGAATTTTAACAAGTTATGACCTGAATTATTGATGATTTTTAAAGAATATATTGTTAATATATTTAGTTTAAAGGATAACGATCCTATGACTTAAATACTTTTCAACAATAAAAATAATTCATTATGAAGTTCAATTGATAAACTACCACTGATAATTCTTTTGTATTTCATAAGCTTACCTTGATTATTATAGTTCGAACCATTGTGTTAATGACTACAAATGGAATCTTCAACTCTCTGAGACGGACGGACGCATATTGCATGTGTGTAATAGGCAGTTGGAGTCTGAACAGGTCTGGCATCTATCCAGATACTGCACTAATACGTACAAGGCGTGTTATAATCCATTTTCATAATTTTAACATTATGCATGTCGTTATATTCATTTATTTACAACGGACTGATTTAGTTCAACTAGGTCATAAAGCGTTAAACAGATTGAGTTAGACATTATTCTCCTGCTCTCGAAATAATATATACAATTTGTTTAACTGCATACGCACACACATATATATATATATATAAATATATATATATATATATATATATATATATATATATATATATATAAACACACATACATATATATATATATGAACCCGGTATATATATATGTATATATTTATATATATATTATTATTATTATTATTATTAATATTATTATTATTATAATTATTATTATTATTATTATTATTATTATTATTATTATTATTATTATATAAACAAAAGACTAGATGTAATCCACAGGTGTTTGCACAGAAACAAATATGTAATTTCACGCACTAGAGCAGATTAGGAAAAATGACAGGGAAGGTAATCCTAGATAAAATATGATACAACGAAGGTGACATCCCCTGCATCGGGTAATATAATACGAATTCAAACACTGAGCCACAAAATAACAATATTAAAATAAACACGCATAAATATAGGAATAAAATTATATAAAGTTATATGACATTTGGAAAAACAAATAGGAAAAACAAGAAAATTAAAACAAAGATAAGTAATTAATAAATAACAAATAAAAATACGAAAGTACAGGTTAACACGGAAAACTATCTTTGAATAACACCAAAAGATGGAGGAAGTGATGAAGCATGGCTGTGGAAATCGATGTTCAGCATGTTAAAAATATACCATTTGAAGTAAAAATCTAAAGGATACACATCTAGAGAAGTTGGTAGGGACGGGATATTTTTAAGGAAACATAAATCGTAAAATTGCCAACTCATTAGTGAAACAGCTTTAATGGAAACATCTTGGAAACAAAAGAAGGTTATGAAAACGAAAACGTGTGTCTTTGAATTTTCAACAAATTTTTGCACTATATACAACACATACACACACAAACACACACACAGACACACACATATATATATGGTACATATATATGATATATATATAAATATATATATGGTATATATATGATATATATAAATATATATATATGGTATATATATGATATATATAAATTTACATATATGGTATATATATATATATATATATATATATATATATATATGATATATATACATTTATATATATGGTATATATATATATATGATATATATAAATATATATATATATGGCATATATATATATGATATATATAAATATATATATATATATATATATGATATATATATAAATAAATGTATATGGTATATATATGATATATGAAATATATATATATAAATATATATACATGTTATATATATGATATATATGGTATATATATGGTATATATAGTATATATGACATAAATATGGTAGATATATGATATATGATATATATATGGTATATATATATGTTATATGATATATATGGTATATATATATGATATAGACGGTATATATATGATATATGATATTTATATAAATATATATATATATGGTATATATATATACGATATACATATATATACGTATATATGTTATACATATATATATATATATATATTTGATATAATATATATATATAAATATATATGGTATATATATGCCATATGATGTATATATATATATAGTATACATATGATATATGATGTATATATAAAAATATATATGGTAAATATATTATATGTATATATATATACATATATATATATGTATATATATGTATATATATACATATATATGTATATATATATATATATATATATATATATATAATACGATATAACGTTTTGAGGAACTAATGCAATTAACCATAATTCTTTCAGACAGTTCTGAGAATGAAATCAGAATTATTAGATATAGCGGAACGACGATACAATTTTGCAATAAACACAGTGGACTAAAAAAAAGTCAACTCGGTCACTTTGATGCTTTTGTGGACTCCAATATACGGCAGAGATCACTAATTGTGTAGAACTCTCTATTTTATATAATCTAACTAAAGGCATTGTAGTAAAAAATATTGAACTTTATACAGATGATGGACTTATGTTCAGAAAATATTTGAACAGCTTAAAATGTGAATATCTGAATACTATAGCACTCGAGATATCAAGAGAGATTTAAGTTGACGAAAGAAATTATTGCAGAAATTAAAGTATTAAACTTAGAGAGTTTGACTCCAGAGAAAAAATGATATATGAACAATAAATATAAAAGTATGAAAAAGAGATGACCTTGTCTGATGTGATATATTAAGTTCAAAACAGCATTTTTTCACACGTACCCAACAGTAATTATGTTAAACATTATTAATCTCTCTCTCTTTCACTCTCTCTCTCTATATATATATATGTATGTATACATATGTATATATATATGTGTGTATATATATCTATGTACATATATATATGTATATATATGTATATATATGTATATATGTATATATATGTATATATATGCATATATATATGTATATATATTCATATATATATGTATATATATGCATATATATATGTATATATATATGCATATATATGTATATATATGCATATATATATGTATATACATGCATATATATATGTATATATATATATATATATATATATATTCATATATATATGTATATATGCCTATATATATGTGTATATATATATGCATATATATGTATATATATGTATATATGCATATATATATATGCATATATATATATGTATAAATATGTATATATATGTATAAATATGTATATATATATATATATATATATACATATATATATAGAGGTAATGTTTCTATCCAAATTAAAAAAAGAAAACCTAAGTTTTAAACATAATATATATTGCATTTATCGTACTTTTGACTTCATTTCTCAGAACCGTGTATTTACTTGCAATTACTGTTGTAATACGCTTATTCTAGATTTATTTCTTTTTTTTTCATGAAAGGAAAGTACGTCAGCAATTACAAATTCAAAGTTTTCAAAAAAAGTGGAACCGTTTACGTTTTCTATAATATTTTTTTTAATAACATGTTTGTCAACTCTCTTCCAATCTATCATTATATATATATATATATATATATATATATATATATATATATATATATGTATATATTAGTGATGCGACGATTCCAATAGTTTTTCCCGATTCTGATACAACTTTCAATTCTGTGGGGCATTCCTGATTCCGATAAAATTAGCGATTCCGAATATTGTTCTTTATAAATCTCTAAATATGTGCTATAGGGTTGTTTTGTTCCCGCTTACCGTAAAAGCGAATGCTAAATGTGTATATTTTTTTCTCAAATCTAAACACACAATTGTATAGGGGCGATCTATACATTTTCGATTAAGTAATAGTTTAGAATCAACAGATATTTATTATTTCGTCATTACTTTAAACAAAATCAAATAAATCGATTGTTTTATAATCGTTTCGGCATCGAAAAATAGGCACATATTTTTTGGAATTAATATCAATTCTAATTCCCACTAAAGTTTCGATCTTTATGCTTCCTCTTTGTTATACCGCTTAATCGCCCCAATACTAATATATATATATATATATATATATATATATATATATATATATATATATATATATATATATATATATGCGTGTGTGTGTATGTATGTATGTATGTATCTATCTATGTATTTATGTGTGAGTGTGTATGTATATAGGTATGTATCTATGTGTGTGAGTGTGTGTGTGTATGTATGTAGGCATGTATCCATGTATCTATGCATGTATGTGTGTGAGTCTGTGTCGGTGTTTGAATCATAGTATTTTAAAATGTATTTGCTTTCAATAAGAAATATTTTACATGGAGAAACCTTTCTTTATTATAATAAATTCTGTTGTCTATGCCAACGCAGTCTCTACTTTACTCTTCGCGGAGACAGACAGCGATCCTTTTCTAAGAGGTTAGATGTTTTGTTTTACCATTTTATGAAGTCTATTTGATTCATGCAAAATCAAAAACAAACCAAAGAAGACAACATAAACTCTCATTGTTCATTATCACCGTTGTCTTGGGACATGTCCCACTCTACGCGTCACTGCTGCAAAATCTAATTCTGTCCAAACTTCCAGACTGCAAGACGTGAGTCACTGACTTTAAAAGTCGATTGCATATACTATTTGCTCTAAGCTGTAAAAAGAGTAAAGGAGACGGAAACAAGAAGCTGATCAAACAAAAAAACAATCGAGGTAACACGTGGGGAAAACGGGAAATGATATATAAAAATGTATAAAAGAGCGACAGTTACAAAAAAAAAAAAAAAGGGGGAATGTATACCATACAAAAGGATGCCATTTTGTTTTGTTTGATGAATGGCGCGCTGTTTTCCAACATGGAGCTTAATCAAATCGCATGTCGAGTAAATCAATAGGTCGAGCTGTATGCTCCATAGGAGAATCAGAATGGCAGATAATTGAACAGAAAATCACAAGTTTTAATCGTCCAGCTTGTTTGGTGGTCGTACATCGGCTAAAAAACACACGCACACACACATTTTATTTTCTTTTTATAAAAATCTCGCCAGACTAAACGTGAAACGGTTTAATGTAAAGAGCTAAGATGAACTCAAGAGGATTATCGCAACGGTAGGAGAGGCTTATTGATCTTAGTTTGGAAAATATCAATGTCAAGAATAGTTGATGGCAGATATACTTATGGGGGGAAAACTACTGGAAGAAAAATCTGTATAACAATAAAGTCTAAAAGATTAGCTTAAACTACTAGATCTATGAAGAAATAAAAAAGAAAAAAAACAGGACAAAAAGATCAGGGAATAGTACACCCAATTTAGAAGATAATAAGGCATAATATTATTTATAAAAATAAGTGAGAATTATAGCAATAAAACACCCGTAAAAAAAGTTACTAAGAAGAATATGGCGTGGGTCAAAGTACACGGCAGATAAACAACCATTGCGTATTGAGCGTTTTCATTCGATTGGGATTAAACTATCTATATATAAATAATAGTATATATATTAGATAATAGTTAACCATTGCGTATATCAGGTAAACACTATATTCTTTGATTTCATTACTATATATATATATATATATATATATTATTATTATTATTATTATTATTATTATTATTATTATTATAAGTATCCCAAACCAAAATGTTATTTTTATTATATCTAAACAAAATTAATGTGGCCAGATAGATTTTTCTAAACCATAAACAAAAGTACTAAATTTATTTTCGTAGCTCAATTAACCATCAAGTTATGATCGTTCAAAGTTTGTCGAAAAGTTGAAAATTTGCTATCATGGTCCAGAAGCCAAATTTCCTAGTATATAACTAAAACTGTAAGCTACTAAGAAGTGAAACATCCTTATAAATGTAATGCAATCTTGTGGTAAATGAAAATTAATATGAAAGCAATAATTATTAGATGAAACCAACCAAACGCAACCAATGGGGGAAAAAGGGCAAATATGGCACGGAAATGCAACTTTGATTGTTCATACCAATTTCATTTCAATAGCTAATGCATTGAATCTTTTTAGTATGATTCATAATACATTAAAGATCAAGATAATTTTATCTTTTAATTATAAATTGATAAGACCACTCAACTGTGGACCATATAAAAGCAGTCGAATCGTAACCATTGGCGATAGAAACTTAACACTTTGCAACTTTACTAATTTTCGGGTGAAGAATTCAAAAAAATATTTGCCTTGCTTCTAATAACAAAACTTTTTGCCACAGAAATATTTTTACTTTGGGGAATTTAAACTCGCCCAAGATTTAGAAATTTGTTATACAAAAAGTCAGAACTCATTTTTTCACGCATTGAAAAACTTTCAACTTAAAAAGACAAGTAAGATATTTTTTTTTAACCAGATGTTTTACTACAATTGCTTTCTTTATTGAGTTTCTCTCATAGGCTTCTGCTATGATAGATATACTAAGAACACTCCAAATCCTACCATCACTTGAAACTGGCATTACCTCAAACCCCATCTGTAAACAAATGCTCACTCTATCTGTGCAATATCATCTGAGCAAGCCATCGAAAAAAAATGTTTTCTAACTTGGGTTTGCAATAAAAATGTTATTCAGTGCTGGATGCAGATATAACCGCAATGCCTTGACCAATGTAAAAGTTGGTGTCATAGTAGACAACAGCTCATTGTCCTTGATACTCATAACTGAAGATATCCTGAAATGGTTCTTCATTAGAACTGCAGGAGTGATCTGAATGTTCAGCAGATTCACTAAGGAGCATTTTTTGTTGCTTTGGAGATGGAAATAAATCAACTGGATTTCTTACCAACAAGTAAGACAGAGCAGCTTCCAGTTGAACTTTATTTCCACTGGTGTTGATTTTGACATCTAACACAACGTTGAGATATCTGAGTTAAAGTTTATAGAAACCACTTGAGAGAAGATATACGTCTCGGGGGTACTTCTACAGTTTATTGCCGAAAATTAGATGTCATTTTTTCGTGCACCTGTCGTAAAAATCCGAGGGAGAAATCAGTATTTTAAACTATGACCAAAGCATGAAATAAATGACCAAAAAATTCAACTAGATAATGATGTTTCGGTTTCATTTAAATTAATTTGTTGTTGACCCATTAAAGTTGTTTAAATTTTAAAAAAAATGATAAAATTATTTATTTGTTCGAAAACAAAAGAACAATTATTTACTAAAAATCCAATGTTGCGTTCATTACAAAATTGTTTATTTGAAATTATATTTTCTAACGCAAACTTTTCAATATACATTTTTACAATTATATTTTGATACAGTAAATATCTTGGTTTTCGAATGGCGCTCGCACAGTTTAGACAATTATTAATATGCCATTTTTATTTTCTGTTTTTAATAAGTTATTCTTTTTCTGTTTTTAAAATTAAATATATATATATATATATATATATATATATATATATATATATATACGTTTCATAGAAAAATTTTCCCGTTTTACGTAATTAAAACATTTTCAATTAAACAAGTATCCGGATATATGTCCTCTTTCACTTTCTTTATTTACCTTTTTCCGTAGTTATTTTTGGAAGTAATTAATTGCTAGTTTATTTTTTTTGCTCTTTATTTCTAACTTCGGCCATAGTTTAACATACTGATTTCTCGCTCGGAGTTTACCGACAGGTGCGCGACAAAATGGCGTCTCCATTTTCGGCGATAATCTGTAGAAGTACCGTCTCGAGACTTATTAAATAAACAAAAACAACTTATTTTTACAGTGAAATAATTTTTTCTATTTACGCGCCACGTGCACATAACTTAATTATATTTTCAGTTCTAATTGTTAAATAATGTACAGTGTAATAAAAATAATTTAACAAAATCTTCAAATTTATCAAAAATGACAAAAAATACGTACAAAACATGTACATTTTTACGTGAAATTATTTTTTTTATTTGCACATAACTTTTTGCACGTAACTTAAAACTTGTTATTTTTTACGTAATGTAAATGTGCAGTCTGATAACAAATAATTTAATATAACGGCAGAACATGAGAGAATTAAATAAGGAAACAAAAAAATGAAGCACATTTTTTAAAATGAAAAAAAAAAATCTCCGAGTCATACGCAACTTAAATGATTTTTTTTTTGTTCAAAATGTACCCAGAAGAAAGTTAACACTACTGATGTTTATTCAACCGAAAGAAGATTAAGCAAAGAACATATGAAAGTTTGAAAGAAAATATAGAAAATAAACTGACATTTTTTTTTTAAATTGACGCACTAAAAATAATATTTCAAACAATACTTTCCCATAACTTTTAAATGAACAAAATCTCGCCTAAGAACTTTGATACTACATAAACAATTTGTTTACGTTTTCGTCATGTCGTGCTGCTCATTTATTTTGACAATTGATTTTCGTAATGATACTTCTTACTTCGGTCACTGGGCATTAATTGTAAATCTGCATGTGTACGTACACTCACTTTTTATTAGTGGCGCTCCTTGATTATGAGCGTAGTAATATGACACCAAGAGATTATAAAAAAGTAGATATTTTTCAACAAAATGGTGCCATTTTCGGAATTTTTTCAATTAAATTTAATTCATAATTCATTTACTGAAGTTTCAAGTTCGATTTTTTATGGATAACTTATAACCATTTTTTAATCTCGCCATATTGATAAGTGCCCTTTTTTCTTTAAAATGGTACTATTTTTTATACATAGAGACTCACAATATCTTGCGCCCCGAATTTGAAATACACCAACATTTTTTTGTTTAAAAAATAAAGCGGCGTTCACTAAAATTAGTGACATAACTTGAAGTAGCCTTGAAAAAAAGCTATTAAAGACACAAGAAAATAATTATATATCAATAAAGCAAAAAGATTACATTTTCTTTAAATCAAAACTTTATCAAAATAACCACAAAAATACACGAGATACCGCAAGTTGAAGTTAAGAGAAATTTAATTTAATTTAATTTACCAGTTTTCGCAACCTGAAGTAGGCTAGTTTGGGTTCTTCTTCTTCTTCTTCTTACATAATATATACGTGTGTATACATACATGTAAACTTGTACGCTATTCTACAGTAATGACAAAGTTTAGCTTTTAAAATTAATCAGTTTTATCTAAAAGTTGGATTGTATCTAGTAAATATACCGTTTGGTCGGTTGGCCTTGGTCGGAATGCTGGCGCAGAAACGACAAATCCGATTTCGTCTAGCCTTGTTTTGTAAGTTCTTTGTGACCTTTTGACAAGTGATATAAATTCAAGGGTAATATCATTCTGCTTTTGTTTTAGTTGTTTTGCTTCGAGTATGTTCGCCAATACAAATCAACTCTCATTTTGTTGTGACCTTTTAGCCATTGCTTTTATTGCACCACGAGTTCAATAACCAGGACGATTTCTTTCGTTGTTTGTTGTGGGTACGTTCGACGTTTGCTATTAAACAATCCTCCTTTACGTATTTTTGTAAATGTTCATTTATACCATTTAAACTGCACCCTATCTTTTCTCATTTCTCGCCGCAAAATAGAAAGAAAGCAAATTTAAAAACCCAAGTAATTGCATGTCCTAATCATGGAATCACAACGTGATCAAATAACCTTTCGAATGAGACTCACTTTGTAATATCTCATAATATTTTGTATATTCAATCTTCTGCTTTTTGTTAACATTCCCAGTGTCTTTTCTGAAAAATATGTTGGATCACAGTAGAGAAGACAAAATGCAGCAGCCTTAGTTTTTAGTTCAATATTTTTCATTCATCGCTTAACTTGTGTCATATAACGACATTCCTCGCGTTGGGGTACCCATGCCGCAGTTTTATAAAACTGATATTGGATTAATTATATTCGACAATACAATGCGTCCTTTTGCTGAAGTTCAACATTTATAATTCCATAATTTTGTTTCATTTTACCATATCTATTACTAGGGAGAAAGAGAGAGATAAAAAGAGGAATTCTTATCAATATGACTTTCACGTATTGTTCTTGTAACGATTCCTCGTCTAAACATATATAGCAACAACGATGTAAGTCCACGTTTAATTCGAAGCCTACTAAAAATGCTTATTTCCTATATACTTTTAAATATGCAATGCAAACAGCGAAGTTCCGTCATGCTTAGTGATTGACATTACAAATTTGCGTATAGACTAAGCAACGAAGTCTATTTTGTACTCTTTCAAGGCAGGATCCGCTGTTTTTAGCAGCCTGATGTTGCAGCAGTACCCCATCCTTGGACGTACTTGGGTTTTATATAGATAGAGAATTGCATAAGCAGTGAGATGTCTTCTGGAGCGGTAGAAGGATCCTAACATTTTTCCAGCGACTTTGGCAACAGACTTGATGCACGTGCTCCATTTTAGATCAGGAGTAAATGCCAGTCCCAGAAGCTTGTCAAAACATGGATCTTTCCCAAAACGAGAGCCACCCATTTCAATTGATGCCAGTTGGGCATCAGAGCGTTGATGATATAAGAACATGAGCTTGGTTTTAGATGCATTAAAAGTAACCAGCCACCACTTCTCCCACTGTACCATGCGCTCAAGATCAGAGGAGAGAGAATCAGAGAGAACTTTATCATTTACGGCCTTTGATGTGTTGCCGTGTCATCAGCATAGATGTTAACGATTGATTTACGTATGTATAAGCATAAATGTCAACGAATGATTTAAGTATACTTGTGGTAATCATGTAATTAGGAACGGTTTATTTATGCACTTAACATAGAAACCTCTATCGTTACGTGAAATTCGTCTCCTTCTGCCGAATATGAATACGGCAACAGGTACCAGGTAGTAATATACTAGTCGGCTTTTTTTGTATAGTTTTTTCATCGTAAGCCTCATTAGCGAGTGACGTGGATTTAAAGAAGAACACGTAGAGAAGGGCTCTGTGTGTCATGAATCGTGATGTAATTATATTGTTGTGAGTATGTGGAAGTGCAAATACGTGAAAATTAGCAACTACATTAACTGATGAAATTATCATAATTTCAACAAGTACGCACTCCGATTGAGCATCTTTCTTCTTTCTGTCAACAAGTACTGAGTGGATTTTTAATGCAGGCACCAAATCCCACACTCAACCGATTACGTACTTAGACAGGCTATACGAATTGTCACTTCTATTGAATCCGTTTTCTTTTTATAAGCGAAATAACAAAAGTTGAATGATATTTTTTTGATATTTTAAGATACGTGTGCGTCGGCACATTATTCGTCCCAACTATGAGATATATGATATGCTTTGTTTCGATAAATAACGTTCGTGTCGAAAACCAGGTTACACAATCGACAATAGCACTGGAAAAAGTGATTAAAATTCCTTCAGCATTTTTATGAAGGTCGAGTTTACGAAAGAATCGACTCATTTAGAAGGTCAGGCTATAAAATACCTTGAAAGACACACACATATAATAACGGGTAACAGCGTCGACTTCTGAGACAGGAGGGAAACTAATGCTCTTGCCATAGGTCAAGAATGTCATTAGCTCAATCAACATCGGATTCTAGGCAAGATTTTGTTTCTCTTCTATTTCATAACACTTTAATTACATCTGATAATATTACTGCGCTTCAAATATTTTAAGTAAATGTATATATACACACACACATATATATATGCATATATATATATGTGTGTGTGTGTATGAGTTTGTTTGTGTGTGCATACCTTAGGTTTAAACAGATGCCTATTATTCAAGTAAATATATAAACATACTAAAATAAACGTAATGAATATTTCTTGGAATGCTGTTCTAAATCCTTTATTAATTCAAGAAAATGATTAATATAAAAGGCTTAAATTTAAGGTGATTTAAGATGCAGGAGGCTTTTGTCATTGATGCACAATGCCTATGGATAAACTCAAGTGAAAGTCTGGTATAGTAAAAATTCTCAATGAGACCGGTGTCCATATTCCGCATCTTAAATTCCGTTTATATACTGACATTTGGTGCAAATATAGGGATACAACATGCATATTAGTACATTTTCAATAGCCCTTACAAGTATTAGCCACGAAAAACGGTAATATATGTATTTTAATGCGTATATTTTACGGAATTATATTTTTGCCAAATCGATTATTGTAATAACTTTAAATTCTGGGGTGATCAGTATCTCCTGTATTTTCACAGAGGGGTCGTATAGGTCATTACATCCTTATTCCTGTGTTAGGTTAGTACAGTATTAGTTGTGTTATGATGAGCCCATTGAGCATGTTTTGTTTAATATTCTTTTAGGGCTACTATAGTTTATGCTTTGTCACGATGATATTTCCTCGGGAGTTACATACTCGTTTTCTGGATGGGAGCTATGCAGTCTCTATTCGTCTGTAATGATTATCTATTCCAATACATTGCCAGAAATATATTGCTTACCAATACTATTTTAACATGCATTTACTATCAAAAATAACTCTCATAGAATAAACAGATCTTCTTTTGTTATTATATACTTAAGCATCAATTTTGTGCCGTGTCTATTTATAGTCAATAATTATACTTTTACCATACGCATTTTAGTAGTTAAACAAACACGCCCAGAGAAATCCAATATATATTTACTACTACTACTTCTACGACTACTACTACTACTACTACTACTACTAATAATAATAATAATAACCGACGTGCATATCCCCAATAAAACCGGTTACAAATAAATCACCCCCTTCTATGTTGAGTTCCCTAGATGCCAACTTAAATAGATTCAAAATAGATGCTTCCTTCGAAGAGTAAGTCGTTGTAATTCCTTTCCTGCTACTTTCTTCCCGTATTGTATTGATATGCCGAAGGTTAAATGTAACTTTCATATATTGTTGATCTATCCTAGCATGATGCCAAATAGTATATCATTAGGTGTGTCAGAAATTTCGGAAAAATAGTGAATAATTCCACCCCATCTTTCCAAGCTTATAACTCATCCAAAAATGTAATTCAAGCCCTAATTTTTTTCAATTAAAGGAGCAAGGACCAAGGTTTCATAAAAAAAAAAAAAAACAACGTGTTTTTTTAAAAAAGGTCTTAAACTTCGGACTTTACAGGTACATTTCTAAAAAACAGTACTTTTTTTTTTAAAAATTTTAATATATTATTTATTGACCTTTTCTCTTCAATTTGTGATATATGAGACTTTGGTACGTAAATTAATTATTTACTTGTTAATAGACATTTCAAAATGGGAGGCGTTAATTATTTGACCCCCTGTCTTTCCAAGCTTATAACTCCTCGAAAGATGTAATTCAAGCCCTAACTTTTTTTTTCAATTAAAGGAGCAAGGACCAAGGTTCCATTAAAAAAATAAAAAAAAATAATGTGGTTTAAAAAAAAGGTTTTAAACTTCAAACTTTAGAGGTAAAATTCTAAAAAAACACTACGTTTTTTCTTGTTTTAATTTGAATATATTATTTATTGACCTTTTCTCTTCAATGTGTGAGTAAATTAATTATTTACTTTTCGGTGAGTAAATTAAATATTTACTTTTTAATAGACACTTGAAAATGGGGGGCGTGAATTTTAAAAAATACGTCTGTCTAAAATATTATATTCGGTTTATTGGAAAGAACATAAAATGTCACATTGACCCTGAAAATATCGTAAAAATAGAATCAATAGAAACATTTTGATAGATTTTTAAATTTTAAAAATGGAAAAATATTTAGTTCGGAAAATTCA
>NC_136498.1:36072727-36080227 GCF_053919585.1 Euprymna scolopes | reverse complement strand
TTCGGGTTGGCATTCACGCTCATATTTGCATTGAGATTTTAATTGCTAAATTAACTAATTACGTAGACGAATCTTTTTTTGACAGACCTAAAAATCTCAATAAGTCTATACATCTTCATCAACCCGTATTTTGCAAAGAAAAACATTGATATTAGTCATGCAGCACAGACGCATCTCAAGATCACGTAGATTATTATTATTATTATTATTATTATTATTATTATTATTAGTAGTAGTAGTAGTAGTAGTAGTAGTAGTATTGGATGTGGGATATATTCCTGCTTTATTTTATTATGCATATATAGACTATATAAAAATGTTCTTAGTTTTCTGAATATATTTGCAAGTGTTTCGTTTGATTGAAACGTCGGATATAATCGCTGCACGGCCTATTTTCTTTGCAAGAAGCGAATAGCAGCTGTTTTACAATCGGCCACTTAGTAAGCAAGGAAGGTGGCTTTTAGCAAACAATTGGCGGTCTTTTCCTGAGATAGTTGGCATTAAATCAAACAAGGCGATGCTTCGTATGCAGAGAAACATCTATGAATAGCATGAAAAGGTCACAAATCAAAGACAAGATAATAATAATAACAATAATAATAATAATAATAATAATAATAATAATAATAATAAGAAGAAGAAGAAGAAGAAGAAGAAGAAGAGATAAAAATAATACAACAGGAAAATAAAATAAATTGTACAAAACCATATTAGAGTTTGTTCCCTGTTGGTTAACTGTAAATAAGGTTTTAGTTGGATGTTATTATGGGATCGTTAAATAATATGACGCGTGGTCCTACAGTTGTCTTTTTTGGTGTTCTCTGCGTGTTTTTTTTCCGGACAGTAAGAGACGATGCAAATCGAACTGATTGCATATGGGCGGAAACGGTCCCATCAGCATGCTGCAATCCTCTTATCTAATTAAATCGTTGATATCTCACAGACTTTCGGCACATTCCATCATTCTATTCAGAGAATGTTTCAGTTCTCTAGAAGAACAATTATTTGATTTGTTATTGAATTCTTAGTATTTCCGGAACGTCAGTAATGTTTGAATTACGCATTCTTTTTTTTTTTTAACTGCATTCGCGC
Organism: Euprymna scolopes; assembly: GCF_053919585.1. Classification (NCBI taxonomy): domain Eukaryota; kingdom Metazoa; phylum Mollusca; class Cephalopoda; order Sepiida; family Sepiolidae; genus Euprymna; species Euprymna scolopes. The sequence continues at coordinate 36,079,135 of NC_136498.1, read as the reverse complement.
ATTTTATAATAGGTATGTCCGGATGTAGGTCAATCGGTCGGTCTCTTAGTCCGTCACATTATGTGTATGTTTGTATATTAGAATGAACAATTAGCAAAGCGCACTAAAACATAAGGCTTAATGAAGGTGATGTTTCCGGCAAAAAAGAACTGTGATGCTCGTTAATGATGAAAATTGGGTAGAAATTGATTATTAAAGAAGATAGTTTAACAAGATCGTGGTTATATCAGACCATAAAAGAACTATGCTATAATGAAGTGGGACGCAGTCTCTCGTTATTGTTTTGCACATAGATTTGTTATCCGAATGAAACTTGCTTATGGATTATTTCTTAAATTTATGCAGACATCGTGATTAAGAAAAATGTATTGTTAAACTTGTAGAGTAGGACGGTAGATTGGAGCTCAGCCGAACACTTAAAATTAATGAGAGAGCAGAAACAGAATCGCAACAGTAATCTAGAAGAATACATCGCCACTAGCTTTTGAACATGTACCATAACGCAACTAAGAGATTGAATAGGAACAATTTTATGGCAATTTGTTAGAAACTGAAAAGATATTCTAAGCACTCCAACTCATAACCATATCAGCCTGAAAAATTGGATTTTGTTGGTCTGTCACGTTTCAAGTAGCATTTTCATTCATGGCGGCATTGTTTGATTAGTTAAGTGCCTCGACCGATTGCAAAACTATTTACTGGTTTTCTTGTGCGGCTTTACAAATTTATCCATTATTATCAAAGGGGCCGCCATTATTTTATATTGTCGTATTTGTATTTTATCGCTTTATCTTCCATTCATTTTTATGTTTTATTTCTATGCCGTATATTACTTCAAGTTGGCTAAATGCTCTCTTGCATATTATCATATGTATGTTATTTATTAATGTTCCTCTTACTCTCTTTCTATACATATCCTTACATATACTAAGGAATCAAATATATATCTCGCTATGATGATGATGATTGCAACGTCTTGTCAGACGAGTGCCACTCCCTCAGACACTTAATGTCTATGAGCCCAAAATTACTTTTTTTTTTTAGTCCTACTGGTGAATTCACAAGCTCAAGTAGGCATGATACTGAAGACGGTCATTGAGATCAATTATTTCATACTTCCAGCATTTCAAGCCTACACGCTATACATACATACATGCATACATACATACATACATACATACATACATGATGATTGCAACGTCTTGTCAGACGAGTGCCACTCCCTCAGACATTTAAAATTCATGAGCCCAAATGCCTGAGGGAGTATCTATACAAATATGATGTTACAGAGTCTTAGCTTTGTACGACAGCTAAGTCTCTATCTCGGTTTAAAATGTTGAGATCCAGCAACAAGCAAGAGCAAGATAGCCAGCAACAAATTAAACTGCAGACTAGCTTAATGCGGGTACTGGTCTTCCGCTTTATGGTTTTTTAAATCAGAGATTTGCTTCTCCTAGAAAGGTTGCCTTCACCACGGCTTACGGGAGCCCTCTCCACCCCAATACACATATACACAAACACAAATATACACGGTGCTAGTTGGCCGTTGACCCAGAAAAGAGTTCATTCGCCCTTTGGAAGGTCATACATACATACATACATACGTACATACACACATATATATGTATGTGTGTGTGTGTTTTACAAGAGTTCATATTTAATTGTACAAAAGTTTTCAAAGTAAAAACAGCCCGCGGAAAATTGTTGGGTGTTTTCCGTAATAAAGCTTATTAGACATAGTTCACAAGTGAATGGCAGAAAAAGACCAATATTTTTGATAATTCAGTGTTTACTTGCGCAAGCGTTAGTGCAATGTGTGCCTGTGTGTAAAACAATCAAAACATACACGAGAGACTTTTAAAGAATAAAAAAGATAATATTTTATTCTTTAGACAAGACACCGTTGTAGTTGCCTGTCTAGCCGCACTGATGAGCTGTGAAACAGCGAAACAGTACTGTATGTGGATGACTATATATATATATATATATATATATATATATATATATATATATATATATATAACTTCCATAATTTAGTATTTTATTATTGGTCCCAATCCATATATTATTTTGTTGATTTATTATTTTTTCTTGCTATACATATAATCATTCTTAAATAAATCTAATTTTTTTCGGCAGTATAGTTTATTTATAAACCTATCTTTATAATTTTTATTTCATTATTTACTCATATATATATATATATATATATATATATATATATATATATATATACATATATATATACATATATATATATATATATATATATATATATATATATACGTATGCATGCGTGTAGTTTCTAAAGTATTATCGTTAGTTTTATTAAAATATTTGCTTAACTTATTAAATAATTATTATTTTTAATAATTTTTTTTTTTTTGTGTTTGTATATATTTAGTTATTTTTCAATTCGTTATTTTATTAGTAACCAGCAAATCAGTCCAGCGTTGCCCGGGTGTTTGGATGAGTCTATTGGACAAAAGAAAAAAAGTAAAAAAAAAAGTGCGTTAGTAGGCAGGCAGGCTCGAACCCTTACTGCAAAGGAGGAAAAGAACCGAATAAAACCTAACATTTATGCTGTTATGACCACAGCCAAACGGGAAGCGACTTTTTTTAAAATTAAGGCTCGACAATCTAAAGGAGAGGATAACTTTCCAAAATATCGGCGACAAAAGTAGAAAAGTGCCTAGTTGAAGGGAAAGATATTCATGTTTTAGCCAATTTTTCGATATTTGTTATATGAAAGGTCGAACTTTAAAACGATAGTGTTCTTGGTAAAATCTGTTGGCTCTATTGAAAGTTTAAGGCATACATGCAAAGAGACATACACACATACATTTATATATTGGTAACTAAAAATGTTCGACCCAAACTGATGAAAAAGCTTGCCGTATCTCTGAATACCCTTTATGTAAAATTTCAAATATTTAGATCAGACATTGTCTGAGTAATTTAGAAGAGACCGCCGAAGTCATTTTTTTTTTTAACTTTAACGCCTATTATGACCCCTTTACAATTTATTGTTTTGGGCTTCAATTGAGTTATTAATTTAGATCCATGTCCAAGAAATCTATATCTAAAATTTCCAGTGTTTAGACCCACAATTATAGCAGGAGGAGTTTGGTAGAGTTCTACAAGGTCAAATCGTTGAACTTTGACATTTTAAAAGCCAAATTCCTGGCCGAAATCCGATCAGATAGATTTTCCCAAATCTCAGTACACTGTATATCAAATTTCGTGTCTGTAGACTGAAAATTAACAGAGTTATTGCGATGAAAAATGTACACAGACAGACAGACAGACAGACATACACTCAGACACGTTCACTTTTAGTTACCAATATATAAATGTATGTATGTATGTTTACACGTATGCCTAAAACCTTCGACAGAAGCCACGGGTTTTTACAACATTCGTATCGTTTTGAAGTTCGACCATTTTTACGGCAAATATCGAAAAATATTGCCACCTTCCACTGATCACTTTTCTACGGTGGGGGGTCGATTTTCGCCGATATTTTTTCAAGTCCTCCTCTCCTTTCGATTGTCTAGCCTTAGTTTAAACCTACGTCACTTCCGGTTTTGCGGTGTTCGTAACAGCAAAGACGTCAGGTTTTTCCCCATTCTTTTCCTCCTTCGCGGTACGGGTTCGAGCCTGCCTTCCTACTTTTTTTTTTGCTCAACATACACCTCCAAATACCCGGGAAACGCCGCGCTGAAATGCTAGTATATAAGAAAACAAACTTGCAGGTAACTTATGAATTTGTGTACAGGTATGTGCTTAGCTATTTGTTTCACCCATTTTTATACACCTCGATAACAGCTGCAAAGTCAAAGTGCTTATAGTTTGAGGATTTTTCGTGAGCAGCATTCCTAAGTAGTTTTTCTTTTTACACAGTGATCACCACTTATCAAGGCCCGGAAGCCACTCAGGGATAAGGGTTATTGCAAGTACATTACGTTAGTGCGGAGATTTGATGAAGTGTTTACTTAAGGGGGCGGTTCATTAGGAATTTATTAACGTTGGACTTGAAGACATCCAAGTTGTGGTCAGGTGGGAAGCAGGCAGACGGAACAGAGTTCCACAGGCGTGCAGTTTTAAGAAAGACGTTTTGTTCATGGAATCCACGTTTTGATTTAGGCACAGATAAAAAGTGGGGGAAATTTTTCACAGTGGATTCAGCTAGACGGGTGTTTTTCGTGAAAGATTGGCGAGGGGGGGACCAGAGATTGGAGTTCAGACGAGCACCTGCCACGGAAATAATGATAAAACAAGGATAGGCTCGCAACGTCTCTTCTGTGGGAGAGAGGATGCAGGGTAGAGAAAAGGGCATCCCCCACTAAGCCTCGAAGTCTATTTTGTACTCTGTCAAGGCAGGATAGGCTTATTAGCAGATATGGCAACAGTATGTATGTCTTATAAGTGCAACGAAAGAAAAATTAAAAAAAACATAAAAGTGAACGTGACTGTGTGTGTCTGTGTACATTTCCCTATGCAATAACTGGCAATTTAAAGTCTACAGACCAGAGATTTGATATACCGGGTACTTAGATTTGGGGAAATCTTTGATCGGTTTTCAAATGTAATAATATATATAATTGTGTAATTGCTGATGCAAATATACTCGTTGTAGCATAGATACATATGCAAAATACATTTCTTTCAAACTTTCTAATTGATATATACTTGAATATATTAACTTTTTATTAATATGTTTCTGTTTTCTTTATTATTACTTCAGAGTTGTGAAGTGTATTGGACACTAAATACGTGCGGGGAACATTATGGGCCCTTCATTGTGGAGACAACCGCTGAAATAAAGTCTCATCCAAGTATCACCGTTCGAGATTTCACAATCACCAACACACGTAATGTGAGTATGTTTAAAACATATAAGCTTGTGATATATCATTATTTATATTTTGTTTAATTAGAAAAAAAAAAACAGTTAAGCACGAATGTGTTTCCAAGTAAACTTTTTCATTAAATAATTTCTAGTAGGGAATTTAATATAAAAATAATAAGACGTACTGTTTTTTTTAATGAGATTTAACATTGATCAATACAAAAAAGTGAAATATTTATATTTCTCATGACGGTGTTCACATTTTGGAAGAAATAATCTCATTTGATGTTTTTTGAACAGGAAATTCTAATATAAACAATGATTATATAAAAATCAACTTACCTCTTTTTTTTAAATAGGTGCAGTTGAATAATTGCAATTAATCAAGACCTAAAAAAAACATTAAAATGTTTTTTGAATATTATTTTCATCATAACGACAAATATTGTTTATTCATTATTAATAATTATATCTGCAACTATATTGTTATTACATCTAAATATTTTACAATTATTTATGGTGAAATTACTTCGGGAGTGCATTAGGTAAACGGTGTGCAATTTTCTTGACGTAACGTTTCATGAGGAATCTCTATTTAATAGTTTTTTTTTGTTTTTTTTTACTAAAGGAATAAAAATTAGAAAATATACAAAAGAAAATAAATATGCAGAACATATTATCTAAATAAAAATACAGTTGTATTATCGAATCACTCATGGAATTATAGCAGAAAAAAATGAAATTTATGTGGTAAAGAATTGAATGAAAAAATCGTTAATTGTACATGTAACTTTTACGGCATTTGATGATGTTACAGACATAAATTTATCATGGATTTTTTGATTCATCGACGAGTTTTTTTTTTTAAATAATTAGTATTTCACGTAAACTTATTATGATTTATCACCGACTCACTCTATTTTGGTTAGAAACATTCATATATCGATCTGATAGAAAATAAATAAAATAAATTAGAATTATACTACACACGTTACAGGAGTCATCAATTATTAGAACCTATATTTAAATCCTCTTATATTTTAGTGAAAGCAGTAGCACGTGTGTTAAGTTATTGATGTATGTATTCCTGCATTTGAATCAACGCTTACTGATGAAAATGAAACATGAATTAGGAGCTTAGTCATGATACACGAGGAATTTTTACTAATGAATAAAAACAATTATACAAAATTTAGTATTCCGAACATAAAAATCTCTTCCGATGATATATAATCAATTGTTATTATTTCGTCTTCTTCATTATCGACATCTGACGTCATCGGCGCTCTCCTAAGACACTCTACTGGCCACAATATTATTTGTGATTATCTTTAAATAAACTGATGTTTTTTAGTGATATACATCAAAAACAGAGCTACTAAATTTGAAGACTTGCTTGATGAAAATATGGTAAAAAGTAAAAGGCGAAATATTCCATTCATAATAATAGTTTATATTCGGTTGCAAGAAAAAATATGTTGCAAGTGTAATAGGGTATACGTAATAAAGTCTATTTTACTTTAAAACGGGCTGGATGAAACCGGAATATTTAATTA
>NC_136498.1:36065227-36070227 GCF_053919585.1 Euprymna scolopes | reverse complement strand
CAAATTGCGTTTTTCTTAATAACGATACGCAAGCAATGAAAAGGAACTCGAATAATGTGTCGTTGTCATCACTGGTGAAACTGTAAGAATCACAAAAACAATTCTGAGAACACAGCATGAAATATATGATTGAAGACGATAAAACCACGAACATACCTATTTCAATATTTATCACCCTAACATGGCATTATGAAGCGTAGATCGATGAAATGGCTTCCCCTAAATATAACATATCTTAACATAGCGTATTGCTGTTGAGACTAAAAAAACAGTATAAAATAGTCGTAAAGAAGTGAAGGAAAACTAGCGTCTAATCGATGTTCACAAGAAAACGGCTAACAAAATAGCCAGCCAAACATAAAAGCTTAGTTAAACAACGAAAAATAAAGATTAATGAGTCGTACTTGTCTCCAAGAATGTTATTGGATATTGTGTATTCTGATCAGATAAATTATATATGTCAGGAAACTGATTATTTATAAACTCTGTTAAGCATGAGAACTATAAAAATAGATTTTAACACGATATATATATATATATATATATATATATATATATATAACTATCTTTCTATATTTCTATATATATATATATATATATATATATAACTACCTATCTTTCTATATTTATATATATATATATATAACTATCTATCTTTATATATATATATATATATATATATATATATCTTTCTATATTTATATATATATATGTGTGTGTGTGTGTGTAGGTATACGTGAGAAAGAAAGATATATGTAGATAGTTATATGAACATCTATGTATATAATGATTCTATATAATATTTCTCTTTGTCTGCCTGTCTGTACATTCCACATTTTCTAGGATGCTACTGGCAAGATCTGGCTGGACATTTGTTATTGGATATAGTTCAGTAACTTGTGTATTATGATATTAAGTTCGTATACAGTTAAATATTTATATGGATCAATAAGGTTTGGTCGATACAATTCCACATTTAGTGCTGAACATTTCTCAGACACTATTCGGCCGATCTGGCGTTAATTTTATATGGATTTATTCATGAGAAAATGCAGCGAAGTAATCGTACTAGCATACTTGTGATGCACAAGTAGGAATTAATGAGGAATATCAGGAGTTATTATTTAATCAGGAGTTTTATTAGAAGTTCAGAATCAAAATAACCAACTATTCAACCATCAAATTATCATAATACACAAATTCTAATTCGATTTGTAAGTTTTTGTAGGGAAATGTTATTACATGTACACACACGCGCGCGCATATATATATATATATATTATATATATATATATACACACACATATATATATATATATATATAGTATAGATATAGGTATATATATATTTTTGTGGAAATATACTTTATTTCCTTATAATTTATAGCAATCATTTAAGAAGCTCAATATAATTACAGAGCAATATAGTGAATGAACAACAAAGGTCTACATTCTACAGTGCATGATGTTGACTATCTTATAAGGTTTTTCTTTAATTCCGTTGATGTTTACAATTCTTGACAGTGTTTGTTTCGTAGCACAAAATCAATCACCTAATTATTATATCAGTTAGTGAATCTATTTTGCCCTTAACTCATGAAAAGAAATAGAAACTATCAACCTATCAAAATCAATGCATTTCTTATTATGACCAGGCTCAACGTTGCTTTACTTCGGTGACCTGGTTAGAAACGATGTCTCAACGTGATTGCGCCGTATAAATACAATATATACATACACATTAACATACCCACATATATATATATATATATAATTCAAACATGGTAGTACCTTAATATATTGTTAAGTGTTGCTTTTACTCATTTAACTTTACCGGTCACTCATTTTGCGATTAAGTTTCAAACAATATTTACAGTTCATAATGTATTTTCTCCGCTATATTTTTAAATAAAAAACTGCAATTTTTGTTCACTAAAACAAAAGTGACAATAAAAGTGCTGATGTTCAAAAGTCTTCAGAATAAATAAATAAATATTTCTGAAAGGCTGTTGGTTACCATAGCAACTTTTTCGTCATCGACACTTTCAAAAATAAGGAAGAAAATATCGCTAGCATGACATCTTATGTTGGTTATACACAGAGAGTGAACTAATTTGGACTTCTTAGACGTGCTAGGGTGCATAATCTTTCGCTTATAACGACGTTTTTTTTCTGTTTCACTCCTTTTTGCCCCTTCTTTCTCTTTATTTACTTAATTATGTATTTTATTTTATTTTTTTTATTAAGTCAATTTAAGAAATAGGTAATGATTTTTATGGATTGTTGACAAAGCGTATGATATTGAGCACAAAATGAAAATATTCTTTTCAAAGCAAATCCTGAAAAACCATGGATTACATAGACAGTAATATGGTTAAGATAAAACTTAGTAAAGTAAAAGGACTAGTTGTTTAAACTTTAATAGAAAACCCCAGATATTAAAAAATATATAAATATATAAATTAAAATATTGCAGCACTAAGGAGTTATATAAAATATTGAATTGAATTTTTTAAAAAAATTATGCTGCAATATTTTCAGTGAAAATTTATTATATTTTAATATTTTGTCTTTTTTTTCAGTTTTAAAAACTAGTCTTTTTTTACTTTTCTAAGTTTACTCTTAACAATATTACTTTTCATAATCGCATTTTTCTAGGTAATATATATGTCATTCCCATACAGTACTGTTTCGTTGTATCATAACTCATCTGTGCGGCTCCATATACATTTCATTTTTAATATGGCTTTCTTTGAACAAAAAAGCGCTGCGTTCTGCCGAATAAAGTTTGAAATGCATTCATAAATCATTTCTTTACCTTTTAAATAAATAAAGCTTACTTCGTTTTTTATCATGTAAAAACGAATTAAATATAAAACAAATTAAATAAATTGACTCTCATCAACAGTCACAAAAACACTATTTCAACACTTGTATTACATAAAACGGTTAGTAACATCGGCGAATTATTAAAATAGATTGTCTGTATTCAATACGTATATGCATGAAATGAATTTTCATTAGGAGAATTTATTTGTCGAACAACCGACAGTTGTATACATTAAACAGTTGTGAAAAAAAAAATAAAACAACCAGGAATACAGATTTAACATAATCTATATAAAATTATAATCCAACACCATACGAAGCATCATATTAAAGATAGTTTTTTTTTCTACAGAACCGTCTGCTGTTCATTATATGTCTTAATACTGATTAATTTAGATATGTTGTAATACTTTCAACCCAACGCTTTTAAATAGATTAACTTAATTGTGTAAAAAAATTTGAAAAAGTGTCATTAGCTGTTTTAAGCAACAACTACAGATACAAAATTATTTCATTACATGCATATGAAAATGTTAGACATAAAAGAGGCCTTATATAAGTTTCTAAACTTTTCTTTGTACTGGCATGTAAAATTGTCCTAGACATTTGAAAAGTCAGTTATTGCTCTAGACCTTATAAGACGACTGACCATTTTTGTTGATTTCAATTTCAAATGAACAGCTACTGCAGGAATAGGAATCCATACTACTAAAGCCGGATTATCATAATTGGTAACGTTCCTAAATGCAGTCTGGACGTGAGGACATTTTAGAATAATATTTTACAAGAAAAGTCTGTTTTAAACTTGAAAAACAAGAAATGCAACAGAAACCTATGGTGGGCTTTAGACTTTTTTTGGACCATATTTAATGAAAAGCGTCAGTTTTTGAATGGCATAAGGGAGTCAAGGAGGCGGAGAGGTTATAACGGATGATTAGAGGTGTGAGAAGAGTAAGTCAGAACGCTTCGCCAAATAAATAATTTTATGGATAAGAACCGTCGTGTGTTTATAGAGACAATATGTGCACAGTTTCATGTTGGCGTGGAAATTGTACACATAATTCTTCACGAGGACGTGAAGATGCGGAAGATTTGCACAGACTATTTGACTAAGATGGCCATTATGACAGTTTCTAACCCTCCCCATGGTTCAGTCCTTGTTCTTGTTAATTATCTTATTCCCTAAGCTCAAGGAAAATCTTAGAGGTTGTCTGAATGAGACAAGTTATGAGATGAAAGAGGATGTGACGATGATCACTGACACGCTCACGCAAGAGGATTCCGTGGGGTTTTCCAGAAATGTTTTGAACAGTATAACAAGTGGATTGCAACCGTAGGAGATTACTTCCAAGGATACTCGAGTTTTATGTGTGTATTATTTATAGGAGTGCGCATAACAAAATCTCTGGAGACTTAATGAAGGCAACTCGTAAATACACTAACATTTGAAGTACATTTTCCATGGCGGGATTCGTTTTTTAGGGAGAAACATGCGTATATACATAGATCTACGTACGCAGAAGAGCAATTAAGAGAGAGAAATAAATAGCAATAGGAAGACAGACAGATAGTACAAAAGTTGTTACGTAGTTTATATACGAAAATTATTAATTACTAATATAACATTAAAAAATTAACGATGTTTTTAATCTGATACTTTTCTTACTAAAATACATTTGCTAAGCCAACATTTAAAATAAAACTCAGATGAAAAATCAGATATAAGATCTAATATTTTATCGAGTTTTCTTTCCATGGATAATTTAGACGTAAGTGCGCGTAGATATTCGATGAATAGGAGTTAATGTACATAATCGAAATCACATGCATCAGCTTTCACAGAGAATTTAGACATGATGAAATACTGAATCTAAATGGGAAGACATACTTGAAGTTTTAAGGAGGATCGACCTCCTAGACTTTTGAGATTAAAAGGAAATTGAAAGCGTTCTATTCTAAAGGATTTAATTGCCATATATATAGTATATACTTGGAGTTTTAAGGAGGTTATGCTTTAACAGACAAATTAAGGATGTGCTTTTAAATTCAGGAAGACGTCCATTCTTCTCGACAGTACATTTTACATAAAATTACTACAATGTAACCCGGCTATAAGAGACCGAATATAAGAAAAGCGGATATAATAAAGATTTTCTATGATCTCAAATAAGA
>NC_136498.1:36052727-36060227 GCF_053919585.1 Euprymna scolopes | reverse complement strand
TAGAAATGCTAACAACAAAATACTAAATAAGAGCAGGATAGAATATATAATATAAGTAATAATGCTCAAAGTTTCAAAAGTAGAACAACGCGTCAAATAAAAACCTCGTTGACAAAATAAATTGCCCCGGGCGCAAGAGAGAAAATACACCTGTTTCACGCTAATGATTATTTGATTCACAGATGGGATTATATATAAAAGAAAATGAGTACATCTTAATGAAAATGCAAGTCTAAGCGGAGCAAAGGAAGACACCGTTCCAATCAAAGTAAAGAGAAACAAAACAGAGAGGGAGAAGAAGACTGGTACTGTTATGAGCTATTAATGGTGAGATCGAAGAATTATAACGGAAGTACCCGCTCTAATAAGCATGAAAACGAATCCACTAGAAGCCTCATCACAATTCCTTTCATAAACCAATCCACAACATCAGAAATTACGATTACACTGCACTCCACCTGCAGATGCATCTGAACTGGCACCTTTCCACGGATCCCTTTTACTATCAGAACCTCTTTTGTTGAATAATGTTCACCCGCCGGCAAGTCTTTAATAACCATCAAACAACAATGTAAAATCCAAACCAGCCATTCACACTATCTTAGTCCTTCCTCCTAACTAATAGCGAGCAGACTACTAATAACAATTGACGAATTCGGGAATTTCTACAACCGGATTAAAAGAAGTTGAACCTGGGAGAAAAGCGCAGTAAGACCAATGAGGCACTTTTTTCACACTATATATATATATATATATATATATATATATTAGTGTTGGGACGTTTAATCGGGATCGGGAATTGTAAAAGTCGGAACATTTGGCGATATCGGAATCGTAACGGAATCAGAAATATTGGTGCCTATTTTCTGATGCCAAATCGATTCTTTTAATTGTTTTTTATTATTTGATTTTGTTTAAAGTAAAATCTTCCGTTGCTGGTAAATTGTTGATAAATTAGTAAATATTCATTGATTTTAAAATACGGGCTAGGATAAAATTGATAGATCATCTTCCACAAGTGTGTTTTGACATTTAGGAAAATATCTGCATAATAAACATGTGTGTTTACGAAAATCAAGGAAAATAACAACCTTAGAGTAAAATAATTAGAGATTTATAAAAATTGGAATCGGAAATTATATTGGAATCAGGAATTAAGCACGAAATCGGTAATTTTATCGGAATCGGGAAAATATTTAATCGTCCATTCACTAATATATATATATATATATATATATATATATATATATATATATATATATACTAGCAGTCCAGTCCGGCTTCGCTCGGTCCCTATGTACTGTTTTTAACTTTATGTGTATATGTATATATATTTGGTTGGGATTAAAATATCAATGCATAGATACTGGTGAGTATATTAAATGGAAGGGTATCATTGCTATACTATCCTGCTCTTATTTAGTATTTTGTTGTTAGCATTTCTATGTTTTAAAGCAACTATTGGGCAGTATATTTTGCAAGGGATTGGTAACGTGAAATAGTTGGGTTATATTTAGAGTAGTACATATTTCGCTTGTATCCAAGTTTTCACAAATAGTATTGTTCATCTAACCACACCTTTTATTAGATAATTTATTGTCTCTATGTTAAAGAGACCAGCACTAAATGTAGCTGTAGAAGCAGAGCGATGCATTTAAAAATGTAAAAGTAAAGTAAATAATAAAAGAAATAAAAAATAATGTAGATAAAAAACTATACTGTATAGATGTAATTTCTATAATTAGAATAAGTAAATATATAGCAATAATTACATATAAATTAGCAAAATGAAAAAAATACTATATCTATTCCTTCAGAGATATATCAGATTTGACGACGAAGAATTCTAGAGCAAACTCACATCCAATGTATATCATATTTGGCAAAGCAAAGGAGTCTGGAACAAATTCAAATCCAATTTATATTCTTTGGACATCGAAGGATAAGATACGAAGTCATGTATAATCTACACGAGATTTGCAAAGATGATTCGCCCATGAAATTGTACGAAATTTATATGAGACTGGCGACTGAGAATTCAATTGTGAGTCTAAGACAAATCCATGCATCAGATTTTACGACGGAAAACTAGCTTTCAACACGTATCAATTTGCAAAACGTGGACAAATGATGAATAGTATTTTTTGCTGTCAGCGTAATAGGTGGACTCAGAAAATAATTTTTAAATATATCATTCTAATCTAGCCGGCGACAAAATGGATTCACTTAACAAAAAACTCAACAACCTAGGAATATAAAAACTGTCATAAAAATATTTAAAACAAGCGACAAAAAGGTTAAGGTAAAATTTAGTTTTTTTAGTATTCCGTTCCTGTCTTTGAAAGAAGAAAAAAAAAAACAAAAACAAATAAAACTACGTTTTTTTTTCATCTCAAAAGTATTGAATTATTAGTAATTTTTATAACATATTTTTATAGGGAATATGGAAAAATTATTTTATAATTATTATTATTTTTATATATTTCTAATATGCACGATTGAATAAATTGTTGAGTATTTTTTTTTAAAAGCTCTGCTAGACGAGAGAATGCCATATTGCATTTAATAAAATAAAATAGTCCTTATTATCCCGATTACCATTAGCAAACTAGATTCCGTAAATTCGGACGCAAATGAGTATGCCATAAGGATCATGCCCCAGACACAAATTTGTGGATGGAGCAACAAAATTCATGCTTCAAGAGTTTTGCTACCTGCAGAGAAAGACTATAGTCAAATTGCAAAGGTGAGACTCGCAATAATGTATGCTGTGAAAAAAATTAATAGATTTATTTGTTGTACAAATTGACCATAAACAAGCATCGTTGGTTTTGGGATGGAAAAATGATGTTCCTACCCTTTCTGCAAAAAGCTCATAAAGATCGAGTGTGATTTATTACATTTCAACTTCTAAATACAGGAATTCGCACACGCGGATTGTTTTTCGAAACCAATCGCGGATAACGCTGGACTGTTGGAAGAAATATTGGTTCCGGTACGGAAACATGAAAGTATTGATCTACACCGTTAACAAATTACTAGTTACTGTGGACGAAATGAAAAAAAAATACAGCTAAAACGGACAAATGCATAAAAAACTTGAGAAAACAGGCGAAAAGGAATTAGAAGAACGAAAAAATAAAATTATTGCAATTTTCAATCTGTGACAAAATGTTTATTTATTTGCAAATAGTCCAACGAAAAAAGTTTCGAAAAATTACTGGAGTCATCCGAGTATATCCAGAATGAATCATTAATGCGAAGTTTTACGCCTTGGCGTAAAATGGCTTAAAATATTAGGGATTTGTTAAGGCATTGTAAAGGGTGTCAATTAGCAGTCAAATACCCACAAGTAAAAAATCAGAAGACGAATATTCCTTGGTCACACATTCATATAGATTACGGAGAACCATTTAATGCATATAATATTTAGTGATCGTAGATAGCTGATAGAAATGACCAGATATTTTCGTATATAAATAGCAATCAGCAGCAAGTACTATGAGAGCGTTTAACGAAATATTTAGTCGGCTAGGAGTACCACACACCATAGTAAACTGCAATGGTACGATTTTCACCGGAAGCGAATAAAGGTAATTGTGATTACTTAGCAATCAAAACATGAAAACGCCAACGTATTATCCCCAATCTAACGGGCATATCGATACGTTTGTTGATACATAAAAACAATCATTAAATAAAGCTAACGGGTTTAACACCGACGAAAAAATATACACACCTTTCTTATGGGTTACAGAATAACGCCAACTCCGAATATAAAAATATATTTTTCGCATACAGAGATCATATATGTAAGAAAAATACGCTCAATATTCAACATGATGTTACCATAGAAAAATTATACGAAAATAAATACGAACTATAAATGGTAGAAAATTGAAGATAAATGTTTTTTTAAGAACAACCGTCTTGAAAATGTTTTATGTGTATGGTATTGTGAATAAAAATCGGGGGCGTTATCTACATAATTCAAAGAGGTAAGGCTGGCATAAAGAGATATATTACTCAATTCAGATCCTGATACACAGAAAATTTCTAAAATTATGAAATAATACTAATGGAGTTATTGCATGACCAATTTCAAATAAAGCAACCATGGGCGCTCGAATGTCGATAGAAAAAACACAGATTAAAAAGAAAACAAAACACTGATTCTTTTAAATGCGAAAGAACACTGAACGAGGGGAAGAAATATTAAGGACTGAACACTTAAGTCTTACTCTTATAAGAACGAAATTTTGAAAGCAAAAGTCGCTACAAAAAATTAGCTCGAGGGAAGGTTGTATAGTAGGAATTACTAACACCCTCTGAGAATGGATTAATCAGTCTATAAAAAAACGCTTACAAGTCGTAAAAAGCGGGGAGTAAGTAAATTTACATATTAGGACATTAAGGATAGCATTACAATGTATATATCTGATTTGTACACTCTGCCTTGTTTATACAAAATATCTGTCATACTTACTCTGTGTGGTGACCATCATTTAGTCTTAATTAAAACTAGAAAATAATCCTCCAGGTATATATGTATGTGTGTGTGCTATGTTTTACGTTTTCTTTACCTTCAAAAGTTAATTCTCGTTTAAAAATATATTAGATTCGCTGAGGAATGAGATAAAATAACTTAATATTTTTCTGTCTCTCCGTGATTTAATTTCCGTTTCCTGGCAATATATTCGTCTCTACACAACTTTGTCGTTAACTTTTTCTCTATACTTTTATCTTCATAAATATGTATGACGCGTCCAGCTTTCTTTATTATGCAGATGTCCGCAAATGTATCCTAATGTTTTCCATTTTCTTATCAATTCTCCTGTATTTTATTTTGTGCTGTGCTTTCTATTTTTCAATTTTCGATATCTCCCATGTAATATCCTGTTACCTGAATTTTATTTATTCACTCTAATCGCATCCTTTTGGTGTAGTTTCCCGTAACAAGTCAATATCTCGTTTAGGTATTCCTTGCCTTAGTATATTTGTTTATGTGGAATTTCTTATTCAGTCATATGCATCACTAATTTAACTTAGTGTGTTCTCATTATATTTCACTTTTTTTTTACTACTTTCGTTGTTCTTTTTTAATTTTCTGCATAGCCCTTTGTTTTTCTCTATTTCATTCAATATAACATTTTAATTTTGTTATTGCACGTCTCGAGCAATCTTGCATATTTAAATGTTCTACTCATTTATCTTTTAAATAAGTTAGCAAGTTATATTATTCAAACAGGGTTAGTTGTCTATTATCATACGTTTCAAAGATTAATATTTATTTGTTGTAAAGTCGATGTTAAGTCATACTAATTGGTAATTGATAACTTTTTTCTTATTCCGTTTAATGGTTTTGCATAAGAAAAATCGTTTGCATAGAACCACTAACATTAAGATACACGTATATTTGCTCGAATATACAAGGTGACTAGGCAACAGTTTGTCTATCTGCTTAGTCATGTAAGCACAGTTAAAAGAGTGGTATACAAGGAGTGGGAGTAACACGTATACAGTGAGACATATATCAATCAATAAAGTTCAAAAGATCGACAGTAATTATGAAATAGAAATAGTTTCATTTGTTATTATTTACTGGACAAGACTTCTGTCCTATAGTATAGCGAGAACTCAAGTATAAAATAAGTGATATTCCTTGAATACTGGAGAGAAAACAAACCTATTAATGCATTCCGTAATCCATCTTATATAAGGTACAATGAAAATTAAATTGTTTTCATGTTCTCTTTGATAAATGCTGATATGTTCCTCTTGAATTTTTATGATTAATGAGAATAAAACCTTTCTGGTAGAAATTTGAAAAGGTCAATCTAGAGAGGAAATTGGCTTAAAACATTTGCATAATATACAGATAAATAGCAGGCACATACACCTAGCA
Organism: Euprymna scolopes; assembly: GCF_053919585.1. Taxonomy (NCBI): domain Eukaryota; kingdom Metazoa; phylum Mollusca; class Cephalopoda; order Sepiida; family Sepiolidae; genus Euprymna; species Euprymna scolopes. The sequence goes on along the minus strand of NC_136498.1, from coordinate 36,054,322 downwards.
CATATATAGACAAATATATAAGATTGATGTGATATATATATATCATAATTTTGGAGTTTAAAATTTCAAATATTGAAATTTAATTGTATGCAAGACATAGATTACAGTGTTTCACTGTCAATAGCTTTATTTTAAGTCTATTAAAATGATTTTAGAGCAAAAAGACAATGTTAATCATGAATACTTTATTTCTATTATATTTTTCTCTTAGAGAATAATACACAAAAGCACATCTAAGGTTATAACCCTTTAAATAAAGGAATGCATTATCCACCACTTTTTTTAAAAATAAGTTTATAAAAAACTTTGGCCACCGAAAATTCGATTGTTTAATCTGAAGAAGGGTAATAGCCCCTGCTACATTACTAATTTTTCTACACGGGGCATTTTTTGAAATAATTTGCTCTCCTTCTTCATGAACCCGTCTTTTCAATATTGATTAGAGATATTCTAATAGATTACTTTGGAGAACACAAGCCTATAGATTCAGGGAAAGCTGCATTCGCTCTAGCAGAATCTGATGGTGCATTGTTATGCATAAAAATCATCTGAAAGCAACGTGGGTATGGTAGGTCATCTAGCCATAGCGACCAATTATTATCCAAAAAGACTATGCATATATTGCTAGTATGCTTTACACCATTTGACACTCGGAACGGTCTCACTGATTTATTGATTCCCGCCCAAATCCTGATGCCTCGACCTTCTTTTTTGCGATGAACTCTGTAAGGGCTCGGCGTGTCGTTTGGATTACAAAAATTTGGGCCATACATCCGAATAATCAAGTGTAGTAAGGGTCTCATCCTTCTCCTTAAATAAGACACGATGGAAATCAGTTTTCATGTAAATTTGTGGCCAAGCAATGTGTTTTTCCAATGTTGTTTGTCTCAATGGAGGTTTTAGAAGAGGATTGATGTTCCTTGCCATCTCATTCAACACATTGCATCGGGATTGTCTGGATCTGGAAGCGATTCAAGCTCTTTGCAAAAATGGCAGCATTGGTGCTTTTTGGGGTTCACTTTACTTCACTACTAATTTTCCGAATATCACGATCTGAAAGGTTTCTCCTAGTGGCTTTGGCCTCTTTGAATTTGGTGTTGGGGGTGTTTACGAATGAGGCCAAGGTCCTTGAATCCCTTTCCAGCTCCGTTGCAAAACATTTGATGGACCATCCATCCTTCTGCGAGACCAGCAACACTCCTTTGCTTTTCGAAAAGCTTCAATCGCCTGTTTTTTTATATTGTAAGAGATCTGCAATTAAGTTATTGACAGTATAATTTACTTTCATAATAAAGAAATGCAATAAATTCGTGAATATCGCACGAATTTTAATAATTTTTTTGGAGATAACTAAAACCAGTCGTTTAATGATACCATTTTAATTTTTTGTGACATATATTTAGCAAAATTAACGTAGTAATATATATATATATATATATATATATATATATATATATATTATTGGTAACATCGGGTGAATATCACATCTGACGAGTTGATGAGAAAGAATATTTTTATGAAAACATAAAATTTTCATCACATTAACTAAACAGCTCTAATGAAAAGATCCAAGATAAAATGAACAAAAATGATAT